>NW_017308309.1:117545-147508 GCF_000935625.1 Nanorana parkeri | reverse complement strand
TTTTTTTACACTTAACTTTATTGCCATGACATAGAGCGCTAACTAGCCTATGGCATGGACATTCACTATATTCAGTATCCTTACACACAGGGTGAAAGTAAAACATTCATCTACAGGCCATCTGCTCCACCCCTTCTGCAACCAAAACAAACTGCAAAAGCTATTATTTATTATATTTTATCTATTGTATTTCATCACAAGAGATAATGATGAAATAATGTTGTTGAAATAACACCAGCCTTATGCACACATCAGATGATAAACCTATGTATGCAATAGAAATTTCAGCTTTTTTTTAATGTAAATTTTCTTTTCTTATTTTAAAATATACAGACACAAATGAAAAAGGGCAATATAACGGTTCACACCTCTAATCTTATTCCTCCTCCCCAACAAGATTATACAATAAAACTTTTTGCAATTTCAGCTTTTGAGAAGTGTAAGTTTCACCAAGCAAAATAAAGAATGGTAAAATAAGAACAGATAGATCAACTCTCATAAAGTTGAGCTTTGTGAATTGTTCCTAGTGTAAGGTCCCCACAAGTGGCATGAACACATTTAATAGTGAAGATTTTTGTATCTTGCTGCTGAGGGCCATGCCAGCGCACTCTAATCAGATGGAAACAGAGCTGCCGTGTCAAGAATTGGCAATAATTACAGCCAAGCTGTTCCTCTGCAATAAATGACCTAAATCAAATGTGTTCTTGACTCCTTCCACTGGCCAGCAGTTATTCTCATAGCAAATCTCTGCAGTGTCCCCGGACTCATTACAGCAGTTATCATTCTAGCTGAACAGGTCTGGCCAGCTCAGATCCAGAGTGATGCTGGGTTACGTAAAGAGCACCCCAGAGACACAATTATAAACCTCATTAGGAATATATCCTGGGAGTGAGTGCTTTTAACATCTGAAAAGCAAAGCTCGATAAGTAAGGCAGGCAAATGTTTGTAGCTTTCAAGCCTGTACATTAGGGAAGGGCATAGCTTTACATTCTGGTAAAAAAGCAAAGTTCAAATAAAAAAAGAATTACTGATGAAGGGTTCGTGTGCTGTGGAGTTTGTGGATGTAACAGCATTGGGTGGCATACCTAATAAGAAAAGTGTTACATAGAGAGAACTCCCAACTGTACTGTACTGCACTGTTGTTTAAACACAAATTATTGCTACCCATTTAGCATGATCATAGCAATGACATTCGGGAATCACAAAACTGTTATAGTATATATATATATATATATATACACACACACATATATATATAAGTATTGGGATGCCTGTCCTTACACACACACGAACTTTAATGGCATCCCAGTCTTAGTCCGTAGGGTTCAATGTTGAGTTGGCTCACCCTTTGCAGCTATAACAGCTTCAACTCTTCTGGGAAGGCGTCCACAAGGTTTAGGAGTGTGTCTATGGGAATGTTTGACCGTTCTTCCAGAAGCGTATTTGTGAGGTCAGGTACTGATGTTGGAAGAGAATGCCTGGCTCGCAGTCTCTGCTCTAATTCATCCCAAAGGTGTTCTATCGGGTTGAGGTCAGGACTCTGTGCAGGCCAGGCAAGTTCCTCCACCCTAAACTCGCTCATCCATGTCTTTATGGACCATACTTTGTAACTGGTAAGTAAACGCCAAACCCAGACACGTCCATCGGATTGCCAGACAGAGAAGCGTGATTGGTCACTCCAGAGAACATGTTTCCACTCCTCTAGAGTCCAGTGGCGGCGTGCTTTACCCCACTGCATCCGACGCTTTGCATTGCACTTGGTGATGTAAGGCTTGGATGCAGCTGCTCGGCCATGGAAACCCATTCCATGAAGCTCTCTATGCACTGTTGTTGTGCCAATCTGGAGGCCACACAAAGTTTGGAGGTCTGTAGCTATTGACTCTGCAGGCAGTTGGCGACTTCTGCGCACTGTGCGCTTCAGCATGCGCTGACCCCACTCTGTCGTTTTACGTGGCCTACCACTTTGTGGCTGAGTTGCTGTTGTTCCCAGTTGCTTCCACTTTGTTATAATACCACTAACAGTTGACCGTGTAATATGTAGTAGCAAGGACATTTTTACATATGGACTTATTGCACAGGTGGCAACCTATCACGATACCACTCTTGAATTCACTGAGCTCCTGAGAGCGACCCTCTCTTTCAGATGACTGTAGAAACAGTCTGCATGCCTAGGTGCTTGATTTTATACACCTGTGGCCATGGAGGTGATTGGAACACCTGAATCCAATGATTTGGAGGGGTGTCCCAATACTTTTGACAATATAGTACACACTCGCACACACACACTATATATATATCTATATAGATCTATGTAGATCTATATAGATATATATATATTATTTTTTTTCTGGCTGACTACATGGCTTAGTTCCAGGCAATAGCTAATCATGTAGTAAAATTGGGCGCTGCTCTGTGTCCCAGCGGGGAGGAAAGAAACTGTCACAGGCGGCCGAGCGCTGCGGGAGGAGAGCGCTGTGAGCCTCCTGTTACAGATCAGCAGAGCGGTGTGTGGGTGGAGACAGCCAGCGCTGTCACAGGAGGCTAACCTTTCCTCCCTGCCCTGCTCACTCAGCCTCCTGTGACAGCGTGTCAGGAAGGAGAGCGGGTACAAACACTCAGCGATCAGTGATTGCTGAGTGTTTGTAAATAATTGAGGACAGAGTATGGTTACTATATCCTCAATTATGAATGAATAGGAAGTGATCTACATCACCTCCTGTTCATTCATGATTGTGGTTATAGTAAACATACTCTGTCCTCATGTTATGCATGTTATGAAACAACTCAAAGAGGATGCCTGTTCATTTATACTAGGGGCTGCAGAAAAAGAGATTGTGGGCTCTGTGTTCTCAATCTCTTTTTCTATTTTAAAAGGGAAATATCAGGGGTCTAGACCCCTGATATTTCCCAAAAGCATATAAAATAAAGTAAAAAATACAAATATTTAAAAAAAAAATTATAAAAAAAACTGAAAGTTTATAAAAGATTAATAAAAATAAAATATTTGAAAACATTTGAAAAAGAAAAACAACATTTTCAGTATCGGTCCGACATTTTTTTTCCTTTTCAGTTTCGTTGTTAAAATATTCATTTCGGTGCACCTCTATTAACTACAGTAATAAGATTTAAACATCCCAATTCTATTTTACCAATCAGCAGTATTGTATTCCACATAATTTAGGTAAGTCAGGCTCTGCTAAAGGAATTAAATATACCTAAGAAAAGGCCAATCATGATCTTGTCCCACGATTAACCACTTCAACTTTCGTATCTGTATACCCCTTATTATTGACCTGAACAATTTTTACATTTCCACTATGGGCTGGTTTCTTTGGCGGTAACTTTGTCATTACTTAAAGGGGAACTTTACCCATATCTTTAGCATAACAACAAAGGCACCTCTTTAAAATGTCATATGCGGATAAAAGGTCACAATATTCATATGTTGATCAGACTATAGGCAGCTGTCACTTCACACACATTTTGACAGCGGCTCCTGCTGTGGAATACAAATCAATATAAAAAAAGTGGTAATAGCGGCAGCAGGGAACGAGGAGCTTAACATAAGAGATGCATCCTAGAAAAATTGTTGAAGTTTTTTTAGGATACATCTCCTATGTATAAAATCCTCAAATGCTTAAAGTGATATTAAAGCCTCAATTTTTATAAAATTTTTCCTTTGGACCCTCCTTTGTAGGAGGCTGTTGCTGCTTTTCTTTAAAACTGTTTAATTCCTCGTTTTTTAGTGGGTCCCACAGCGCTATTCCCCCCGCCCCCTGCACGGGTGCCACCATCGTTCTAATGGACACACACAGCCCTGTGACAGGCCACGCCCCTTCCCTCTTTGATTGATGGCAGGAGCCTATGACTCCTCTGCCATCAGTACCCTCCACCCGCTACCCGGAATTTGGGGGAACAGAGGATCGCTTTGGGACCGGCGGCGAGGACGAGCGTCGCTGACAGGTAAGTGTGGGGGCAACTGAGGGGGACTGAGGGAGAAAAAAGGTGCTGGGCCGTTTTTACCCTAATGCAAAGAATGCATTAAAGGTAAAAAACGCCCAGACCTTAATACTACTTTAAGAAAATTCTGCCAACAAATACATTTATTGCTAACACAATGGACTTGACCTTTCCATTTATTTCAGAAGTATGTAGTCTTACAAATACGGATGAATAAGTAATGACTACGTATAAAACACCTACTCCAGAACTCTCGACTCCTTTAATGCTAGCAAAGCAATTCTTCCGAGACGGACCACACTAAACCAGATATTTAACTAAACACTAAAGAACAAACAAACTTTTATATGTATATTGGTCCAACATCTGACAAAGTTGACTTACAACCCCACTGAGTAATAATAACAACTGAGGCAGGCAATTGGCTACCTCAACCCCGCCTAACATGGTTAAATTTTGTGGGCGAGTATAACATGCTAGCTCTCTTTTTTATTATACGCAAAATCCTAATAATAAAATATATATTAAAATTGTGCTTAAAGGAGAACTATGGGGTCAGTGTTTTTCCCCATAGTTCTCCTTAGGGTAACGGGAGGACACAAACTAGCGTCCTCCCGTTACCCTAAGCTCAGTATACCGCGAGCTACAGCTCGCGGTATACTGAGACACCGCACCCGGAGCGGATCCCGACCTGGACATCGAGATCTGACCAGCTGCGTGAGTGACAGCTGGCTCTGTCTATCTAGAGGCAGAGGCAGAGCCAGCTGTACCCGCCCCCTCCCCCGTCCTGCCAGTCAGCACTGGCAGATCGGAGCGGGGAGAGGGGAATCCAACCCCTCCCGCTGTCACGGCAGAGAGCCGTGACAGGATCGAGAGGTGAGCGAACCCGGTATGTGTTCGCTCACCTCCCGATCTACTGATCTAGGTCGGCTAGAACTATGAGGTGAGTGGAAAATCACTCATCTCATAGTTCTCCTTTAAGTCAGAAAAATCACTGACTTTTTCTTAATCTACAGGAAAGGACTAAATGTAGAGCAGGGGAACCGGCACTCGTTTTGTACAGCCACCCAGAACACATGTAAGCAGCCTGCCTTTCCGCCCCAGCACTGTGAACCCACAACCCCTCCCCTGTGGTTTACAGTGTCCCCCACTCTTCTGAGGGATCATGTCAAATGACTTCAGGATGGAGAGCAGAAGTTCTCGTCTGTTCTCCGATCTGCTCTGTGTGATCAGTGAGACAGGAGCTCTGTACTCACAGTGCTTCCTGTCTCAGCTGTGTCAACCCGAGTTGCACAGAAGATCAAGCACAATGCTGTGCTCGATCTACTGTATTGGAGGGTAGGCTCAGTAAAGAAAGCCTGTCATCTTCAAACGCTATAACCTAAGGGATTGTTAGCCCCTGTGTGTCAGCAAAAAACTTAAGTGGGGAAAAAAAACTTAAATAAAAAGCAAAAAATAATAAAATTCTAAAAGCATTGTGTTGCCCCCATTCCATTGTGCCATATGGTGGTAGTTGGGCAGCAGCGCTCTAACACTCAAATGTGCATTAAACGGTAAGTTCACTTTGCCAAGTAATTTGGGAAAATGGAATTACCCGCTGAAATCTGGCCCCCTCTCTACCTCCCCGCCCGGGTATACTTACCTATCGGGAAACGGCCCTTCCCCTTTGCCGTTAGGAGTGTACTATCTGTGCCCCATACTGCTGCCCAGTGCAGCCTTGCGGTAAGGATTTTGAATTTTGCTTGCAAATTGAGAAGCGCTTCTTAGCACGGGTTAATACACTTTAGGTATTTTCTATTACTCTGCTCGGAGATCAATAGCTGTAATTTATGCATCATTTATAAGGGCTTTTTTTTTTTTTTTTTACATTTTACACTCCCTGTCACAGAGCATTCCTTACACTAAAGAAGCTGTGTGCAAAGAGAGGCTACCAAAATGTACTAGGCAGCAGGGAAGTTTGTTGCTGGGCAAAAACTTTCCATTGATCACCATGATTTGCTAATCAGGAGGATCACATCAATCTGTCACTGGTGACAGATCAATCAGGCAGGGTCTGTAGCTTACTTTACAGAGATCTGCAGGAGACCAAAGAGATTTTCAAAGCCCGCTGCAGGTGAAATTAACAGGACTTTAATTAGGGGCCTCCTGGTACAAGTGGGGGGTGTCATAATGGGGTTAAAGTCCACAACTCTAAGATGCACAAAAAGTAGAGGAAGAGCTGGAACTTGTCAGTTTTCATATCAGTCTGTGCCCAGGAGGAGGTTTCCCTTTATTGCTGCCCTGGTCATACCCATCACTAAAATGAGAGCTCATCTCTGCAATGGGAACACAGCAAGATAAAAAAAACTGACAGACGTTTTAACCCTTTCACACTTTACTAAGAAAATGCGATGCCCCTTATGGCGAGATTTCTTCTAGCTTTCTGTTCTGACGACACCAATCAAAAGACTGAAAGAGTGGGCAATCTCCCCATGAAGATACAGATGACACAAAAACATTTCGACTGAGGTTCTTCCTGTCTTTATCACAAAACAAAAAGGGATATGAAAAAGTCATGTTTTTGTTTTCTGATTTGTAACTTTGTTGATTTAGTTCTTTTGCAGTACTGTATGTTAAAGAAAAAACATACTGACACCGGTCTATGGAAATTCTTAGATATGCAAAGCAAACGGCAGTATTATTACTGAGTCATCCTAGCAAGTATTAAAATGTACTTGCGAAAATCGAATAATGAACAGGGAGCGCTGCTCTTCTCACCACTTGCCATTGATGGCAACTGTACTTCCAGCTACTATGCTAATGAGGGGCTGCAAAGTGCAATGGATAAGCCTTTTAGACCAATAAATCATTTATGCCACTAGCAGAAATCCTCTCATTTGTGAGATTCATGAAGCAGACACTTCATGGATAGTAATGAACAGACCTAGAGAGCGATTCATTACAAGTGTCTACAGTAGGACTGCTGTACATCTTTGATAATGTTCAGAGCCATACCTATGTAACATAGAGCTCCAGGACAAATTGGGGACCTACTTATAACTTGTACAAAAGACATAAAGGTGTATTTCTCACTGAAATTGGTTAAAAATTAAATTCTTATATTTGCAGCTAAAACTGCAAATAACAAAAGAAAAAAATGCTTAAGGAAAAAAGTGCTTCCCTTCAGAGAATGTAATGTGAGCACAAGGGGGGGCGGGGTTTTGTATTCTTTAGCAATATCATGGGGCTCGCTCTGCAGCCCTTAGGCCTGGTTCACACCTGGGGGTTTTACAGCGCGTTTCTACGCTCTGTAAAACGCTCAACATGTGAAAACCAATGATTGCCTATGGGCATGGTTCCCACCTGGGCGTTTTACAGCGCGTAGGAACGCCCTGCAAAACGCACTACGCCCAAAGAAGTACAGGAGCTTCTTTGGGGCGTATTTGCCGTGCGTTTCCATTGGGATACAGCCAAGTAGTACTCGGAAACGCGCGTTTGTCGCATGTTTTTTTTACCGCGAATCGCGCTTAAGAGGAAGTTGCACAGAGCTGGAGGGGATCGGTTTTGCAGGTTAGTCTGCCATAATGTGATTATATGCTGTGCGTACCAGCACATTATAGCTAAAAGCTCCAGGGGGGCTGTTCTTTTTTTTAACCTAGTTTTACTTCCACTTTAAAATAATGAAACCAAACCTAAACAGGAACATGCTGGTCTGTAGTGGTGATGTGAACATGGATAGACCCATTATGTCACACAAAGAATGACTATGTATTGTTCCATGTAAAAAGAAACTGGCTGCAGATTGTAAGGTCAGTTCTCCTGGAAGGCTTAAAGATGGATGCAGTATGATCACACCACAAGTAGTTATCACCGTATCGGGAATGTCTACAAATGCTGAACACACCCTGAAAACATCCTGATGGATTATGTTGCCTGTGTCTGGGTCAGAAGTTGGGCGTAGCTTTATGAATGACCATAAGTAGGTAAGAATATCACATCACATACCAAATTTATTCTGCGAGATTTTGGGCTTAGAACATAAGAAATAAAGTTCCTGTAAAAAATGTTCTCAATATTAAATGTTACTTTATGAGTCGCTAGAAAGACTTTCTGCACAATCAAAGGGCTAAGGTAAGTTGATTGTTTTTAGTGACTAGGTAGAATGTAATTAACCTCTTCAGGTCCTACACCCATATATATATTACAGACCATAGCAATGATTACATTTTTGCTATTGGTCTGTTTATTTAGCAATAATTTTGTCATTAACAACTTGAGGACCGCCATATGTTTGTATACGTCGCTGTCTTGAAGTGGTTGTACCAAGATCATGGCTGCAGCAGCCATTAACCTTGGTATTTTTTTTTTCCAGCAGGCGGATCTCGTTCTTAAAGGAGAACTATGGGGTCAGGGCTTTTCCCCATAGTTTACCTAAGGGTAACGGGAGGACACAAACTCGCATCCTCCCGTCACCAAAAGCTCAGTATACCGCGAGCTACAGCTCGCGGTATACTGAGACGCCACAGCCGGGACGGATCCCGGCATTACTGTCAAGATCCACCCTGCTGCGTGATTGACAGCTGGCTCTGCCTATCTAGGGAGCTGTACCCACCCCCTCCCCGTCCATCCGCCAGTCAGCGCTGGAGGATCGGACGGGGGAGGGGGGAATCTCTGCAGGGAGCCGTGAGTGATGGCTCTCTGCAGGGACAGGATCGAGAAGTGAGCGATCGACGGTATGTAGCTATTACAAAATTGCATAGCTATATGCAAAATAAACCATAGTCACACAAAGGTGACCTATTTATTGTTTTCTTTTTAATTCTAATTAATTCATTCTACCCGTCATTCTTCATTTATCTATATCTTGCTGCCTTAGGCAAAGCATTCACTTTACTTTATTGTATAAATCCTTCTGCCTAAAAAAAGACTTTCATAAAGGTATCTTAACGTTTTAACAATAATTCTCTACTGGGAATAAAAGAAAAAGCCACTCTGTCATATTCAAACCTTTCAGCAACTATGACATGTAATGCGCATAGACAGGTCTGTCTCTAATATTGTGTAATTAGCTCAGTGAAAATTGATGAGTTGTTGAGCAATGCCTGACCACACACTACAAAAAGAGGAGGACCAAGTGAGATCAGGTTGCTTTGGAGAACCATGAAGCATTAATATGCTATATTAGGGATATTCAACATTTCTCTTTGTCAACTGTTTTAGTAGTAATGTTCAAACTTTCAGTAATGTTTCAAACTGCAGCTATTATAAAAGCTAAAGTTTAGAATGTGGCAAAAAAATTAGAACTTCCTAACTACTAACTTAAAAAGAATTATAAAACTTAGTTGATAATTATAAATCTTCATCAAAAACAGGATCGTTTTCCACACAGTAATGGGAATGTATTAAAAAGCACGAGGGGTTTTTATGGGGTATAACATAAAAAATGTTATACATATGCTGGTCTCAAAGGACTTTTTTTTTTAGATTCCTAAAGAGAATCCTGCCCCGACATCCATACTGGGCAATGCGCATATACCTGGCACAGGGTCCAGCACACCAATGGCCAAAGCTGCACAAATCCTGGCTGCGCCCAGGTACCAGCATTGCTGGTCTGTGCATCTCAATGGGGAGCAAACTTTTGAAAACGACAATTATGCCACACGTTACATATCACCGCGAACCTCGGAGAGGAATAATTCTAGGGCCATCACTCACTGTTAACACTAAATTGATGAGCGGTAAGGTTGGGCTCACACCTGGGCGTTCCTAATAGGCGCGTTTTATGCACGTTTTTGCGCACGTTTTTTAACCTCCCTGGCGGTATGGTTTTTTATTCCTTTTTTATTATTCTGTTTTTTGTATTTTTTTTTTACTTTTAAACTTCCTGCCGGTTCCGCCCCCCTGCGACGCGGACGCTCGCAAGGGACGGAACCCTGAAGCCAGCACTGCAGGGATCGTGGACAAGGCAAGACCTACACTATATCCCCGAGTGTGGCTCGCGGTTACCGCTTTGTTACAGAAATTTAACCCCGAGCCACACTTGGGAATACCAATGAATACGCGCTGAAATCTGCCCCTACGCGCGAAAAAGAAGCTAAAGTACTTTTTCGCGCGTAGGGCGTTTTCCAGCGCGACAAAACTGAAATACGCCCAGGTGGGAACCATGCCCATAAGGATTAATAGGATTTCACTTCTTGAGCGTTTTTCAGCCTAGAAAAAGAAATTGAGGATTTGGTGTCCTCAATTTCTTTTTCTATTTCAAAAGGGAAATGTCAGGGGTCTATTTAGACCTCATATATTTCACTGCAGCCCCCCCAACAGTAAAAAAAAATAAAAAGTATTAAAAAATAGAAAATGTAAAAAAAAAAAAAAATGTGTACAAAAAAACTAATTAAAAAAAGCACAACCCCCCCCTCCCCCCACATAACATACACATATTGAGGTGTACGCCATGCACATGCGCTGCAGTGCGTTGTTAGAACGCATCGCAGTGCATGATTTTTTAAATGTATTTTTTTCTTTTAAAAAAATTAAATCAACTGTGGCAGCGCATGGCAAAGCTTTGTGACTCATTGCCATGCGTTGTGATACCTTGTGTTGCAATTAAATATACACCTGTATCATTTTATCACAACACAAACACCAAAACAATTTTTTACATAAGTCGATTATTTACAGTTTTGCATACCTTCATTTTTTTACCTTTTCGCAAAAAGGCGCAATTACAAATTTGCTAATATTTGTTATTTATTAACTCAATACAGTTTTATCTTTTAGATTTAGTCAGACATTTTTTGTTTTTTGTGCGCTGATATGGATTTTAGTGTGTTTAATCAATTGAATTGTGTATTTTTTATCGGTTTAATATTAATTTGAGAAACATTTGCGCAATTATCGCAGGGCCAACAAATTTAGTATCACTATCTTTTTATTCTACCGGGCCTTCGCTTTCAGAAAATTGGCTGGCTGGCGGGGAGAAGCCACAAGTTTCAGGATGGCTGAGCGGTGAGGAGAACGGAGCCGCTGTCATCCTGTCAGTTTCCGGATGACAGCGGCTCTGTGCGTGGCCGAGTGGGGGATCAATAAGTATCATTGATATTTACCGATCCTCTGTGTAGCACAAACACCGGAGTGATCGTCTGATCACTCCAGTGTTTGTAAATAACTGGGGACACATGGCGGTTATTCACAAAGCTGCCAAAAACCCGAAGTGAAGTGAGCCGAATGCCGTTCAGCTATTCACTTCAGGCTTGTACAGCTGATTTCAGCCGTACACCGACTGAAATCAGCCGTACAACGGTTTGCTGCGGCTGGGTTCGGGTCGGCCGAAGTGCAGAAGGAGTTTGACTCAGCTAATCTAACATCTGGATCGGCTTAGCCGAACCTCCGGCAGGCTACTCGTTGCTGTTCGGCCTATTCTCATAGGGGCCAAACAGCAGTGAGTGAATAGCCGAATGCCGCCGAGCGCCATTCGGCTTAGCTATTCTGCTCGGTACCTCTCTGGTACCGAGCAGAATAGAAAAAGTAGAAAAAAAAGGAGAAAATGATTGGGCGGAGCTAGCAGTGACAGCTAGCTCCGCCCAACTGTTTTCTATTGGACGGGACCAGATGTCATTACAATGAGAGCTTGTCGGAGCCGGCGGTCATATCAAAGCCGGCTCCGACAGGCTCTCATGACAGTCCAGCGTCCCCTGGTTACTAGGTAACTAGGAGATGCTGAACTGTCATTACACACTGAGAACCCGGCGGAGCCGCAGTGATATCATGGCAGCACCGCCAGGTTCTCAGTCTGTAATGACAGTCCAGCGTCCCCTGGTTACTAGATACTAGACTGAGAACCTGGCGGAGCCGGCGTGATATCACAGCGGCTCCGCCGGGTTCTGTGTATTGACACATGATTTTGGTGTGTTTTAACAATTGAATTGTGTATTGTTATCGGTTTAATATTAATTTGAGAAACATTTGCGCAATTATCGTGGGGCCTACAAATTAGTATCACCATCTATTTATTCTACCGGGCCTGCGCTTTCAGAAAATATATGGTTTGGGGGATCTTTTACAAACGCTAGCAACCCAGCAGTTGAAAATCAAATCAATAGGAAAAAATTGCAAAAATGGCTTGGCCAGATGATTTGAAAAATGTTCCGGAGGGCTTGGCAGCAGGTATTGTAGTTAAAGCGTCGCCTATGGGCAATTTTGGGTATTGTAGTTTCTTGCCATTTCATGGGCACACACAATTTTAAGGCTTGACATTTTTGGTATCTATTTACCCGACACAACCTCATCTTTTATATTTTACCAAAAAATTGGGTAATATATTCTGTGTCTATGCACTAAATTTTCTTTTAGTGTATGTTATCCAAAAAATATTGGTTTGATAAAAATTGCAACTAGCATTTCGTTTTATTTTACAGGGCCTCTGTTTTTTTTTAGAAAATGTATAAAATTGTTTGGGAGTTTTAAGTTAGCCAAAAATTCAGATTTTATTGTGTGTGTAAAAACTAAGAAATTGCTCAAGATGAGAAGGTTAAAAAAAAAAAAAAAATTGTTTAATTTACAGAACTCTTAACATTTTTATTGATTCTTACCTTATAGTTTCTTCTATGAGACGATCAGAACTAAAAAAAAAACAAATAAACATTTTATTTTCAGGAATATGATTATTAAAAATTGCTACTCAAGACAGGCCACGGGCAACATGCTGACACACACACACAAAAAAAAAGTGAATTACAAACAACTTGGCTTAATTTGCACTGAAACTTGAGAAATTGAGAAACAAAATATTAACATTTAGTGACATCCCAAAAAAATTACAAATTATTATTAAAACAAACTATGCTTGGTTTATTAAAACAAATGTCAAAAGGTACTGCGAAAGCGTATTTCCACTTTTGCAGACAAATTGGGATAACATCTATTTTATGTTTGTTACATGTTCCCATTTATATCAGATAACTTCAAAAATATATTTTTGGTTACCAAAATTACCCTGTCGGTACTGTGCTGGCAGATCTGATTTTCAGTTGTAAATTAGATTTGAACACTGTGCGTCCTAACAAAGGTAGAAGATCTAGAAGCATTGAACGCTAATGAGAGGAAATGCAGTCTGTCCCCCTTAGGCTGGGTTCACACCTGGGCGTACCATAGGCGCATTTCTTCTGCTCGTTTTTCAGCATGTTTTTTTGTTTAGTGAAACGCGCATTCGACGCTCGTTTTTTTACCTCCCTGGCGGTATGATTTTTTTTCCCTTTATTTTCTCTATCTTTTTTTTTTTTAAACTTTCAAACTTCCCACCGGTTCCGCCCCCCTGTGACGTGGCCGCTCGCAAGGGACGGAACCCGGTAGTGGCCAGAGGACACAGCGTGGATCGCGGACAAGGTAAGTCCTACGCTGTATTCCCGAGTGTGGCTGGGGGTGACCGCTTTGTGGAAACCAACCGCCAATGGAAACACGTGGCAAATACGCCCCAAAGAAGCTCCTGTACTTCTTTGGGTGTAGGGCGTTTTTCAGCACGTTTCCACAGGCTGAAATACGCCCAGGTGGGAACTATGCCCATGGGGATTCATAGGATTTCACTTGCTGAGCGTTTTTCAGCGCTTCGATCAGCGCTGAAAAACACCAAGGTGTGAACTCAGCCTTAGTCTTGGGGACAGACTTGCTCACAAACTGTTCAGAAAGTACAGTACCGTATGACACTATGTGACATTGGGTATTGAATAAACATATCAAGTGTGTGCCGATGAATTATTTTTATTTACTATTATTGTAATATGCCAACACTTAATATTTACATATAGACAAGACACCAAGTAGAAAACCAGTCTGCTTAAAACAAGGACTGGTAAAAATAAAACACAACGGCTCTTTATGATTTATAATTAATAACACAGACATGACAGCAACAACAAAATATGCTTTCTGTTTCAGGAGTAATTTCCTTTAATTCAGCTTTCAACCAAAACTTTTCAAATGGCCCGTATTATAGCTGATCACATCTGCAGCCACATGGCAACTGCGATCCAAATAGAGGCCAAGATGGCACCTTCCTTGGCTGTAAGGTATAGGGGGTTGGAGTTCCGCTTTAGATTACCACACTTATTTTACAGGTAAAGAGAATCTGAAGCCGCTAGCTTAGCAATGTACCTACGAAAGCACATACCATCCAATTGTCAAAATTCTGCAATTCTAAAATAATTCTCAAGAACAAGTCTGTCCCATTTTTTCTATGGCATCTCCATCAGAGTTCCTCCCTTTATTGTGCACCCAGATAAATTCATATTCGGCAGTAACCACTCTCATAAGAATAACAATGTGTCCTAGTATGAACTCCAACAATGTGCTGATAATACTGGCAGTCATTAATGATGATTAAGCCCACCCCCCAAAAAAAAGTTATATTGCAAAATTCCTTAGAAACAAAATTGGTTTGAGGTACACAGATCCCCAACTCTCTGGGAGCCAACCCCTAGTTAAAAAAACAGCACAGAAGGAAAAATAAGGGTTTTTGTTGGCTAGCAGAGTGACAGATCCAATGAACATCACATCAAAAGTAATTATGTATAAAAATAGAAAATGTATTGATTTGTCAAAACAATTATTAAAAACGAACATTTAGACAATGTAATTGGAATAAAAAGAATTCACCCAATAGGGGAACCTCCTAATGACCCCCTTGGAGTCCCACAGATAAGGTTCAAGTGAGGAAGGACAAGATGTATAATAGGAATATAATACTTCAACTATTAAAGCTCTAATACAGAAAAATTCAAAAGTGAACCCTCTGGTGGGACAACCAAGGTTGGTAGGTGTGTAGCTATGACCGTATGAGTCACACGATGCTGATAAGGCTCGATGCGTTTCGCGCCAAAAGGCGCTTCGTCAGGAGCAGGAGGTAATCCCCTCAGTGCACACTCAGCGGATGCCCAGCACAAGCAGCAAGCAATGACAACAGCCCGTAGTTCCGAGATGGAAGATGGTGAAAGCACATCGGGGGCGCCTGAAAGAGCGACCCAGAAGAGGGTTTTTTTTTTTGTTCTGTTGAAAGATCACAGCAATGGAGCTGATAGAGCAACCCGATGGCAAAGAACTCCACCAGCAGAGGACCGCCGATGCTTGTGTGGCCGTCTCCAGCCACCCACTGTGTGGCTTAGTTGTGGCTGCATCAGTTTCCTTTTTTTTTCCTGTTGATCCTGACAGTAATACACTTTTCAGTTCAGTACACAAGAAGTTACAAGGACAATTAGATTTTTAACAGGATCAATAGGATTTTTTCTATACTCTCATTTACTTAGCCTAAAAAAAGAAGATAACTAATTCAGCCACCACATCTTAGGACTGGTAAGCTGCAATATATTACATTTTTGTTTAAATATACTTAATACTGCCTTCTCATAATGTGCAATAATGAAAATGAAGGACAATACAATGAAAAGTGGTTTAGCAAAACTGTTTGTAGCATGTGCAATATTCTTTACATAAAATAGATACTTAAAACACTTAAAACTACAGTTGTCTGCACAAATAAATCTTCTCACAAACAATTAAACTGCTTCATCCACATTATCCTATTTAATTGAAAGGGAACCTGGTATTTGTGGTCCTTGGGTAGATTTGGTTTCTAAGTGTGCCATGTTTGAGAGTCGTTCTTCAGGAGTCAACGGAATTCCTTTTTTTTTGTGTCTGCAGATTGTCTTATGTCAAGAAGGGTATTTTGATTCTGCACCAACCATTGTTCAGTATCTATAGTTTATCTGCAGCTAGATATATGGGCACACAAAAGGAACAGCAGCAACAATATACAGATTCTTTCACTTTTAAAGAAAATTATTATTAAATTGTTCTGTCTTTTATTGCTAAAAGTATGCAGAACCAATAAAGATGTGAATATAGTTTATGTGTCCTTTTGGAAAGATATCTAGATCCTAGGCATATAAAGTTGCTTAGTGTTCAATGTGCTGATTTACAAAACTGGTGCAAGCAAATCTCAATCACTTGCAGATTCCTTGCTTCATTTTAAAGAAGAACTGCACTTAAGAAGGAGCACTTACCCCTTGCAGTGCAGTGGTTGCCCCACTGCACGGTTTGTTTTCTTCTGCCTTCTTTTGAAAGTTCTTTCTACACCAGGCTTTGTAAATCACTCTGAACAGTACTTTATGTGGTTGTGGGCCTGAAGTGAACCTGCCAAGTCCCTTGCACACCCATCAGTGATGTGCCCAATTATCTTTCTCTTACACCCCTCTACGTTCTCCACACTGAGTTCATGCAGTGTTCGTTGCACACACCATTAGATACAACCGCTCTCCCTCATTATAGAAACACTACATTAAAAAAAAAAAAAACATTCTGCTGCATATGACAAATAAATCTGTAGCCAGAATTATGAAATATAGATCTAATAGTCTAGTGATGCTTAGAAAGCAAAAGTACAAGAATGCAAAGGAATATTTTAAAAGTGATTAATATTACGAATTAAACCACTAAACATAATTACAAAAATATGTTTCTAACATAATTACCAAAATATGTTTCTTTAAACAAGAGATTCCTACAAGATAGCAACTACATTTTCTAAGTTTATGCGATATAATTCAAATCCTGATCGCTAACTTACAAAAATGAAACAGTAACAAAAGCGTGTGATCCTACTGCTTGAGTGTGTTTAAACTCTTTCCTTGCCAGGTCAGCGGGTAGGTCTTTCCTAGGTCATTTACTCTGCAAAAGTCCCTTGTTCAGCAGTGAAAGTAAGCAAGCTAAAGGCATTACTGAAAGTCATTAACATTAACCGCAATGGTTTCAGACATGCCAGGAACAAATCTAATGGATTCTCTTTTACTCCTCTAAAGTAAAGGAATTAACATATGCAACAGCAAGCATTAGGAGTGCTACTGTTCCTTTCACAACCTGCACTTAACCTTCAGGTTATCAGGCATTTTCCAAAACAATCCACCTAGGAGCTCTGTCATTAAAAACAAAGCACAGTGAATTAAGACTTTGTGAGTACTGCTGACTGTAAGTGTAAAGAGGTAGAACAGCCCGTGTAAACTTCAATAATGAACAAAACAGCATTTTTGTACTCCCTTTACTCAAATCATATTCTTGGATTCCATTGAGGGATGCAAGAAGTCCTTAACCTTCAGGGTATGCTGCCACCTACAGCAGGATAGGACACTGCTAAACATAAAACTGTAAGCCAGCCCGGGATAACCCCTCCTACTTCCAGCATGCCTCAGTTTTGTAGGAAAGCAGTAAGGAGAGCAATATCAGAAAGACAGAGGGATGGGACCTGTGTCTTTCATTGAATTTCAAGAAAAGGATTTCCATCTCATTCACTAAAGGGACACAGGAAGTTTTTCATCCTTGGGACCTATAAAGGCAGTCCAGCTGGGGGTGGGCAACAAAGCAAAAAGGTTAAATAAAAAAAAAAAATACAGAACTGGGAACTGCCTGCAGCTCAAAAAGTTGCCTGAAGGACCTCACACCCGAAGCTGGCATCAGATGAGGACAAAATATCCACCTTGTAGAACTGAGACAACAGTATGATACCAAAAAGCTCCCACAGATCAGAGTGCACCTTCACAGAAAAGGGTGGAAACCAATCCCTGACACTGCTTGGTTGAATGATGGGGAACACTGGAAAGCTTCCCACCTTCCTTAAGAACAACAGGTCCACAAGGTAAGACAAGCCAGACTAAGAATGACAAAAGTCCTAGGCTTTAAAGCTTTAAACCTAGGCATCAGGGGGAAAAAAAAATACTCCAAGAAAAAGTAGGGATGTCTAGGGCAGCCAACCAATCTCATAGGAGATAATCAAGATAGGGAACTATCTAACATAATCCACCAAGGGGATGGTCAAGAACCTAAAAAGTTGAAGAAAACCCCAATGAAACCACCTTACATCAGAGAGACGGACAAACACAAAATGGAAAAAGGATGCATAATTACTCTGTACTGGTGAAACACCACCAGAAAATAGTAGGATGAGCAGAGCTGTCCACAAGGACACCCAACAATGTCACTAGAAGCGGACATGGAAAACCCTGTGCAGGGTCTGTTTACCTGATCTATGAGGGGTATGAACCTTAGAAAGATAGCTAACATTTATGATCTGATTAAGGACAGGAGCTGGGAAAATATTTTATGGCACTTTTCATAGAGGCTATGAAATCAGCCACATTAGGAGGGCCTGACTCCAAATAGCCTGCATCCATGAGGACCCCCGGACGAATGCAATCTCCCTATGGGAGTGTTTACAGTGGAGTTGCAGCATGAGCTGTCTGCTCACCATCTAAGGAAACACTAAGCCCCATAGCAATGGTTCCTGCCATGCAGGAGATAAAGCACACCCAAGTGCCCCCAGAAAGGAGACTACATGATGGAGAGGCCCAGAATTCAAAATGGACCCTCTAAAGGAAGTCACATCTTCAACATTGTCCACCATGGGGACTGGGTCACTTGCCTTAACACAGGGAAAATTCCCAAACCTTCCCATAGGTGAATGTCTTATAGCACCTAAATGATGTCCAACCGAGTCCAAATCAAGGGACCTACTCACAGCAGGACCCATAGATCCATAGGGAGCACCTAAACATCTTGCCTCAAATCCAGACTCCCAGATACGTAGGGGGAGACTAAGAAAGCCCAATGATCAAGAAAAGAGCACAAGCCCTCAGTACTCCACTATCCTTTAAAACAGAAAGCAGGGGTGGAGTACCATGACCATTAGGAAGTTTCCACCAATCCAGAGGGTGCAAGTACTTTAGTAAGGCTCTAAACTGGTCAGTCTCACTCACGGCTGCTAAGTACATGTCGATCCAGATAGCTGCTGCGTAAAGACTAGCTCAAGCAGTGTTTTTGAAGTATTGAATGAAGTCCCCAAAGAAAAAAATACCTACAGTGATATGAAGTATCTTGATGGAAGAAAAAAAAAAAAAAAAAAAATAAGATTAAAAAGGCAAGCAATAATATAGTTAACCTTTTTCTCAAAATTAGGCTACTCTTTACAACAGCAGATCTGCAGAATTACATTAGCAAAAAACATGAGGCATGCTGCCGTAGTGTGTTTTCCTCGGATGCTCTACAGTTTTTATGTTTGCCTGTGTCCAATATTTCTGTAGGCAGCAGTATAACCCAAAAGTTAACCTTCTGTGTCCCTCAATGACAGAGGAAGAAATAGTTTTCTGGCTAATATGTGAAAGAAGAAAGATGAGTAGAAAATGCAAGGAATTAATGAGATGGGTACTGACCCTTAACGTAAACCTGTTACTCCAGGGTGACTGGCAAAAATAAAGTGCATGGGGTTACTGGGCTGTGTGTATCACCTACTTGTCAATACACTGCTGCAGGGCACACCAAGTATCTCTCATAATCAGGGTGCTTCATAGTTCTTCATAAAACTTCAGAGTTTAGTACTGTTGATGCTAAACACTGTAGGCAGCACATCCCACAAAGTAATGCAGGATGCCTCATATAGCTGAAATTAGCTCACTGCAGACACTTTGGATTTTATGAAGAAAAACAAAGAACACTACTAAACAGTGCCGAAATTGCACACATAGCATTATTTTACCTGTGATGTCAGCTGTACATTAAAGGAGAACTAGGAGGTGAGTGCTTTTCACTCACCTCATAGTTCTAGCCAATCTGTGACAATGAAACTGTCACAGGTCGGCTCAGTAGAAGTGAGCGAACACATACCAGCGTTCGCTCACTTCTCGATCCTGTCACGGCTCTCTGCCGTGACAAGGGAGGGGCTGGATTCCCCCCTCCCCACTCCGATCCTCCTGCGCTGACTGGCAGAACGGACGGGGGAGGGGGCGGGTACAGCTGTCTCTGCCTCTAGATAGGCAGAGCCAGCTGTCACTCACGCAGCTGGGTGGGTCCAGACACAATTGTCGGTATCCGCTTCAGCTGCGGCGTCTCAGTATACCGCGAGCTATAGCTCGCGGTATACTGAGCTTAGGGTGAGGGAGGACGCTAGTTTGTGTCCTCCCGTTACCCCAAGGAGAACTATGGGGAAAAGCCCTAACCCCATAGTTCTCCTTTAAAAGGAACATGTACTCTTAATCTGCCTCCGAGTACAATGCTTTTGGAGTCACAGACCTTCAGCTTACTGTTTCAAAGGCAACTGAAGTATTTGGATCAACAATCAATTTGGATAGCAAGGCAAGTAGTATTTTTTTTTTTTTTTAAAGGTAGGCAATGACATCTCTCTTCAGTACAGAATTAAGAATCTTAACAATGACCTTGCCAAGACCCTATGAATAGGGCTGCTTATCATTTGAAAAAGAAAGGGTCAATAACGGGGGCGTGGCGAGCTGCCGACCGAGATGGCCGCTGGTTGAGTGAGCTCCGCTCCACCGATCTCCCGGATAGCAATCTTTAGCTAAAATAAGCCTACCTGACGGTACAGCTACGGACCGGAGGAACTGGACATTTCCCCAGCCTGTCCCTGCAGCGTGATGCGGCGCTCCAAGAGGCAGAAGGAGCCGAGATTCACACGCTGCCGGCGAGGACCCAAGATGGCGGACGCACATCACCACGAGGACCCGCGGGCCTCCCCAGCTCCCACGCCTGAGGTATTTGACTCCTCGTCCCTTGACAGCATGCCTCTGACCCCTGCAGACCACCCAGAGAGTGTCAGAGATACTGCCAAATTTCGATCTATGCTGCAAACTGAGCTAACTCTGGCCACAGACAGGCTAACAGCAGTACTATCTAAGGAAATTAAAGAGATAGGCACCCGCACTGACCTTCTTGAAACAAAGATGGACAATGTCATCACGATCGTCGAATCCCAGGAGACGGAATTCTTCCCCTGATGCTGTCCTGGAAGACGTTATGGGAAATATATAGACTGCTCGCTACCTTGTTTCATACGCGTATCCCAAGAAACCTCCAACATGCTCTTTTCCACTTGCCCATCCCGGGCTTGCACGGCTCACAACGTGCACTTTCACACTTTATTTTCCTAGCAGCTAAGCTCACCTTGGCGGGCAACTGGAAAAAGCAACAAATACCATATATGGAGTTCACACGTAGGTTGGACAAGTTCATGGTGAATGAAAGGCTGTCTAGTATCCTGGATGACTCACAAACCAAGTTCCTGCACATCTGGGAACCTTGGATTCTCCACCAACACCCTAATATGGATCTAAATAGCTTCAGAGGTATCTAGGCTCAGAACAGGATAAGGGGCCCAGAGGGATGTTGGGAATGGGGCGTACTGTTCCTGCAGCATGGAAACTGATCATGGGTCTGATCTGGAGTTGTCCGTTTATTTGAAGCTACCAATACTAACGAGGATGTTGATGTCTTTCTTCCCCCCCCCTATCCTTCCCTGTTATACCCCTCACTGCCCCCCCTCCTTCCTACCCTGTTGACCTCCCTTTCCTGGCAATCCATGTCGTCTTCTCCCGAGCCCGTTGTTACGCTGTACAGCCCAGTATGCCTTGACTTAATTAAAACACATTTTAAGGGTGTGGTGGGATAAGAGTACAATTATACCATTTGAAAAATATCTTTATTTGCCATAAGTTGTATAATTGTGATTCTCCTCTGTAAGACTGTATTCATGGAAAGTCCATTTGTTTTATACCGTTATGCCTTTGGAAAATTTTAATAAAAATATTGCAACAGAAAAAGAAAAGAAAGAAAGATGAAAGAAATAAAAAATGAAAGATGAATCCAAACACATCAGGCAACATAGCTGAGCTGTTTTACAAAGGTCACAGCAGAACTCTATCTTTGGGTGGAAAGGGAAAGGAACTGACCTCACCACCAGGTCATACCCTGATGATGGTATGGAAATCTTTCACCCTTGACCAGGCTGTGTTAGTTGAAAACCCAATTTCCTTACAGGATTCTGCTATCCACACTTGACAAGAATACACAAAAAAAGAAAAATCAATTTATGAAGGGGACAGCTAAAGCCAATCAGGAAGATCTGAACAAACCCTGCTGCACTGCTATCATTAAGATATAATCCAACCTACAACATTATTGACAGCCTTAGTTAAGGTAGGTTTATTACATTAAAAAAAAATAAACAAATCCACTTTCTTTCCCATAAGTCCGCCACAGTGTCCCCCACTACTGTTAAGCCACCAGGAGTTAAAGAATAGACCTGTGTGAGCTAGGAGTCACTAGATGCATAGCTTACAAAGGGCTCTGGATTTCCCATTGGACAGCTCTGTCATAAGAAGGGAGTAACATGCTTCACCATACCTGGAAGCACCAATAATGTTTTTTAGCTCCTGACACACTGGGTATGGGGTTGGAATGGGGAACAAAACATGTTGCTTTGTCTAGTACACAATTCTATTGTTATACATGGAACTAAAAAATTACATCACTAAAGTAGGGTATACACATGTAGAATATACATACTATAATGTTCACACGTACGAAAAATTCCATCGGAAATTTGATAATGCCGCTCGAAATTTTATTGATTTCTGTTTTTATTTAACATTTGATTTTGGAATGAAT
This sequence comes from Nanorana parkeri, assembly GCF_000935625.1. Classification (NCBI taxonomy): domain Eukaryota; kingdom Metazoa; phylum Chordata; class Amphibia; order Anura; family Dicroglossidae; genus Nanorana; species Nanorana parkeri. The sequence continues at coordinate 125,080 of NW_017308309.1, read as the reverse complement.
GGAGTTTTCTGAACGAAAACCACATCCACTGTTAGAACTTCGTTTGGTCAAAAAAAACAATTTTCCAACACGCTCCTTTGAATTTTTTAGTTACTGTGATTGAAATCAATCATCAATTTCACCGCAACTAGATTACAAAAGTTGAACGAACGTTCCGAAATTGATTTTGTTTGTTTAAAATTCTAACTATGTAGACCCTAAATAAGTTTTGTACAGACACCTTAAAGGAAAACTACAATGAGTTTGGGCCAGTTATTTATTATTTTAAGCGTTATACCTTTTGTAAACTGGTTTATATCGTTTTTCATACGATTTCATAAAGATTTCAACAGTACTATGGGTTAGCTAAAGAGACAACACATCAAATTAAACTTGCTTTGCAGCTCCCTTTTATTAGATAATGGTGCTGAAGACTCCGATAAGGGATTCGCTTCTTCCAGTATAGGTGAAACTTGAAATGTGTTTCCCGGAAATAAGACACTGTCTTATATTTTTTTTGGCTCAAAAAAAAACACACTAGGTCTTCTTTTCGGGGTAGGTCTTATTTTTTAGTACAACAATCCACACTTATTCATGTACAACAGTCTACATGTATTCATGTACAAAAATATGGCGATCAGGCCAATTAGGGGTGCCATACCCAGGGGCGTCACGAGGCCGGATGTCCCCCGGAGCGTAGACTGGATGAGACCATGCCGTGCTGTCATCGCACATGCGCGGTCATCTAATTGACGCCTGCCAGCGGCCATCTTAGTAATTGACGCCGGCAGAGAGAGGAGGGGACGTTCACCCGGTGTCTCTCCTGACACTGTCGGGCTCTCGGTCCATGATCGAGTGCCCGACTTTTTAGAGGGGGTGACACCGAAATGGCTGACACCCCTCCAATGGTGTCACCCCCGCGTGACGCCACTGGCCATATCCTTCCAAGAGCACTTGGTAACCAATCTCTGGCCAGAATGAGCGAAGCGTGCTTTCACTATCGATTCCTCACAGGCGGAGCGCATTTGGTATCCGCCTGTGACAGAAGCCGACGCTACAGAGGAAGCATCGGCGTAAGTGGCTCTGCTGCCTCCGCTGCCACCTCGCTTCCTCTAGCGCTGGCTTTGCTTGCACCGATGACTGATGTGAAAAAGTGACCAGTGCTCCACCTGCTGGAATATCTATCTGCCTAAAAAGAACTACCGTAATCTTTAAAGGGTTTATCTTTTTTTTCCCTACCCATGACAAAAATATGAAAACAAATACACAAAAAAACAGCTCTATACACTTTTTTTCTCTGTTTTTTTTAGCATGAAACCCCAGCTTTACTAGAATACTCCAAACAATTACTACAATCTGAAAATAACAGAAGAATTTCTGTGTATATATATATACACACACTTACAAACAATAAGAGCTGTGTAAAATGCTGAAAACTGAACAGCTTCCTCTTCTATCCTTTAGCCTTTGCAATGAAGCAATTTAAGCACTAAATGGAAAGCCAGTCAGGTTTAAACTTTAATGGAAGGCGTTCATTTAACCCTCATTTCCACAGCGGACACATAAATGGACAAACACTTGAGAGAGGCTGGGCTAATTTGATTTCTGGTAAAATTCAGCACAGATCCTAGTCTACTTGCTGTGCTGTGGAAAAATCGCCAAATGTAGAAGAAAAAATAAAGAAAAGGATCTCAAGAGCTCAGTCTTGTTCGTCCAGTGATTACACTGTTGTGCTTCACAGGGCCACAACTGAAGCAGATGGCCACAGCTTAGAATCATCGTATGGCTGACGTGTAAATAATTGCTGCAGCATTTGGTGAAATATGGCACATACGATCAGGTAAACCTGTACAAGACCAACCAAGGGTAAAGAAGCAAGCAATGCAGGATAAATCCATGGAATTAAAGAAAGCAGTGCCAATTAAAAAGATTGCATGCCTGTAAATCTAAACCTTTAAAAGAATTCCTTCAGTGAACACTAATGAATCTGAAAAATGACAACAGAGAACTTATTGATGGTTCTGTAGCAGTACTGCACATCCAAGAGAAGACAAGTTCATAGTCTTATTGCTGGACTTGCTCTGACAGCTAGCAGTCACAGCATGAAACCCTACCGGGACTTGCAGAGTTCATAAAGAATGGGCACCGTTAAAAAAACGGTGCAAGGACAAATTTGCTTGACTGGTTTAGTAAATGCCCCTGTTAACTTAACCCATAAAGAGAGCCTCTAAACCGGATACCAACCCCTACAGAAATTAACTAGCCTCTCCCAATAACACAAGCCCTATTCTGCTGCTTGCCTCTTCCAGCACCAAATATCATACAGCACAGAGATACCGATGTCAGAACCAGCGCCAGAACATCCAAATTGGCATATGCATTACTGTGGAAGGAACATCAGACTCCTTTGGAGGAAAGAGACTGATGGGAATACATTCTCTGTAAAAAGCTGTGTAAGTCAGCAATAAATAGTGGAGTTATGTGAACATTTTGCATGACTCGAAAAAGATCTGCTGACTGAAATGTCACCTGTACAAGGAGCAATGAAATCAATTCAAAGGACTCACAAGCAGTCTGCACTTAAAGAAGAACTCCAGGAACATATAAAAACACCCTGCACTGTAAGGGTTAAGTGCTCCTTTTGTCCTGAGAACTCAAAGAAAGCAGATTTACTTACCTGATCCTCGGTCTCGCTGGCTCCCTCCAGGCTGCTAGTCCATGCAGCCTCTTCTCCCCTGGGCTCTGATGTCATCACGTCTTATACGAGTGCATTGACCTGCTTTAGACATGAGGGCACCGAGGGACATTCCCTAGCCGGAGCAAAGAGGGAGAAGGGTGAGTGCTGACTGCCTCAGGATCAGGTGAGTAAAACTGCTTTATTTGAGTCACCTAAACAAAACAAGCATTTACCCTTTGCAATTTGGGGGTAGTCCCACTGCAAGGGCAAGTTTTTTATTTCAATGGGGTGACATCCGTGCGTCAAATCGCAGAAAAAAGGTACAAGTACCTTTTTTTTTGTGATACACGACGTGATGCGCAACTGGGGTGCCATTAGAAAATAATGGAACCCACAGCGCAATGAGTTCACAACTTGGCGTCACCTGACTGCACGGCAATCCGCGTGAGGTGTCGCCTAGGTGTGAACCTAGCCTTACTTGAGGCATAAGCCTTTGGCAATCAAACTAATTTGCCCGGTCACTGATCTCTGCGGATACATTCACGCAGCTGGGCGGATCCAGACATAATTGTCGGGATCCGCTTCAGCGTCTCAGTATACCGCGTGCAGCAGCTCGTGGTATATTGCGGCGTCTCAGTATACCGCGAGCTGCAGCTCGCGGTATACTGAACCTAGGGTGACGGGAGGACGCTAGTTTGTGTCCTCCCGTTATCCTAAGGAGAACTATGGGGAAAAGCCTTAACCTCATAGTTCTCCTTTAAGTTAAGAAAAAGCCAAGTAATTAATGTCTATTTTAGGGATGAAATCTAATTATTAACTATGCTGACATTTCTGCTCCATTTACAAATATATCTGAGATTGTATTTTTAAAATGAGATCTTTTTTCTTTCTACAGAAAACTCTGGGTGAAGAGGTGACGGCACACGCGGAAACAGGAAAATTGCTTTAGCCTGCATCAAATGGGCAATTTCTGAGACAGGCAGAAGATATTGAAGCCTGAAGAAAGGACGCTCATTTGTCTGCAGTGCTGGGAAACTCGAGCATAAAACAAACGCTCGGGAAAGATGAAAGGACTCAGCCGATACACATCTGGTTTAAGTAAAAACGTTTATAATTAGGTGGAAGCTATCCTTCCCCTGAGCTTTAAGCTTCATTAGTATACAGCTCCTATGGCTTAGAGGAGACTTGCAGCAATAAAGTTATTTTTATTTTTCATCAGCTTTGCTTCCAGACAAGTAAACAAAAACATCTGAAATCCAAAGCATAGAACTATTCCGATCTGTAAATATTTAAAAGTAGAATTCCAGCCAGCAATGAAAAGATGGTATTGGGTTGGATTCCCCAAGTTATAACAATGAATGGCAACTTTTTGAGGGCTGTAAAAAAACAGGAGTCTCTCTCATCTCTCCAGGGAAGCCTATCCCACCTCTAACTCATCACTCAACCATCACGTTCTCAAAAAGTCCATCCCCACACGGCTACCTCCTCATGTACCAATTGCCCCTACCTTTTAGATTGTTAGCCCTTGCTGGTCGCGTGTTGCCGCTTTGTGATGCCTTCATTGCATCGCGCGCTTTGATTGGCTGGAGATGAACTTTTTCATCTCGCTACGCATGCTGTCGCCGGGCAGAGCGGGGGATCGGAACTCACTAGACACACTGCAGGCGAAGGACCGCGAGTCGCCGCTCGCCTGTGTGCCGCGCTGCTTCGCCTGCAGTGTGTCACGGCCTTAAACCTCTCGTCCATGGAAAGTCGCACACGTTCCTTGGGCGGCCCGGTACCATTTGATCCACGGACCGGTACGCGCCCGGGGGTTGGGGACCACTGCCTTACGGGAAGGGCCCTTCTTACTATATGGTCTTGAATTGTATTGTAAGTAATGTCTTACTTATATTGTAAAGCACTATATAAATCCTGTATGATAATAATAATGCCCATGGTTTCCTAAATAATTTTAAATTAGGGGGCATTGAAGTACATTTCATGGAGTGCAATTAAAAGAACACTGTCAAAATGAAAGCTGAGAATGACACTGAATAGAACCCCTTCCCATTGTGATTAAGTTTAGGGATGGGTGACTCTTTAAAGATCAACTCCTTTTTTTTTAAGGTTTCAGATACAACGTGAAAGGGTTGGCACATCTGTCAGATTTTTACTGCTGTATCCCTATTGGGGAAATTCCTTTTACTTCTTTGTCTCCGCGACCATCCTGACAAAAAGGTTATCACTAGGACAAGGAAGGAGGGTAACTATGCCCAGTGGGGAGAGCAATTAAACAAATTACAGAGGTGGTAATCCTTCCCCACACTATTCAAACCTTAAAAAGTTATTATTTTCTGCCTTGGCATATTTAGACTCTTTTCCAATCAAATAAGAGACATACAGTATGTGAATGTTTATAAGCTCATCCCAATGGAAGATGTTATTGAAGTTTATCTGGTGAGGAAAAACCCTCGTATACACGGGTCACATCCTCTTAGCAATCCCGCAGACGGACTATTAAAGCAGATTTCTGAATGTCTCATTTACCCTACAAAGGATGATAAACTATGGATGGCACACTAAGAATATATAATGATATAATCTTACATATCTAAAGTTTTGTACAGAGAAAGCCTAAACATGCATGTGAATTTCATTAGATATTGCACCTAAAGATAACCTGTATTTCAGGGTACACAATCCTTTAAAAAAATGTAGTGTTCTTTTCTTGACCTCTATCTGCAAGATACTGTTGCCCCGATTACCCCTAAATGTGACCACTACAGGCGCAGATCTCCAGGGAAATATCTCTTTCATTTATCATCACAGCAGTGTCAGCGAAAACCTCCTATAACATTTAAATTGGATACAATTTCAAAGTCATGACTTGATGGATTTTTAGAAAACCAGCTTTCAACAGGATTCAAACAATTCATCAATTTCCAACAGCAAGGTATTAAATAGAAATTGAGCAGCAATTTATGAAAATGTAACAGTACAGTATGATCGTCAATCATTTCTAAAGATGCAGTGTCACAACTACATAATTAACAAAAATCCAGCATTTGTAACTTTATTAAAAGCCCAAAGTAGCGCACACTTCACATGTAAAAGACTTTGGCACCTCTCAATATTTATGACAGAGTGCATAAAAATGATTGCACTTTAAGTTGTTTAAGAGCATTACAGAATCAAACCATTTAGATTCTCTCTCTCGGGTAAGCTAGTAGCTTACACAGGGCTATAGACTCCCTGTGTGACAGCATTGATAGGTACCTGGACAGGTATTTCCTTTAGCTCTAAGCCCTGGACAAGGTAGAGTATGGTATTGCTGTTAATCTGTCAAGAACAGGCTGTCCACCAAGAGAGTGGCTGTGCAAGAGAATAGTGAGAGAGGCCACCGAGAGACATATGACCACTTTGCAGGTCACAATAAGGAACAATGTTAAAGGAATACAACTGTTAACTAAATCTCACATGGTATGCCACCTATAGTTTGTCAGAAATCACTTGGGAGACTCTGAGGTCAGCTGGTAGTAGGTTCTATGGTCTGAGGAGACCAAAATAAGCTTTTTGGCCATCAGAGCAAATACCTTAGACAAACACTGCACATCATCATAAATGTTCCATTCCCACTTTAAAACATAGTGGTGGTAGCAGTAACAAAGTAAAAACAATGAAGCGCCACGGACTGTCAATCCTTAGTGGGAAATCCTCTTAGGCATACTGCAGGACGCTGCCCCAAAGAAGCCGGGAAACCTGAGAATCTAGGAAATAAGCACAAGAGGGGCGCCTTTCCTGGTGCAGATCAATTTTATTTCAGTAGATATGAGTGAAAAACCGAATAGTACTCACAAACATGAGAATCACACAGCAATGGGATAAGAGCCGACAGGCATTAAGATGTCCACTAGGCGATACCAATGTGTAGTGACGTTAACGCATTTCCGGGGCACGCCCCCTTCATCAGAACATCATGTTCTGATGATAATATTGATTTCATGTTCTGAAATAAAATTGATCTGCACCAGGAAAGGCGCCCCTCTTGTGCTTATTTCATAGTGGTGGTAGCATTATGATGTGGGAACAAAAGCCTAAAGCCAAAACTACACAGGCATGGTGCAGAAAAAACAATGTTAAAGTCCTTGAATAGCCGAGTCAGGGGTCAGCTTTCAATCCGAAAGACAATTAATGACTGGACTTGATAAGGGTTGCTTACTCACAATTCCCACACAGCATGATAAAGTTTGAGCAATTTTCCAGTAAGGAATGGGAAAATATTTGTGTTTAGAAGTACAAACTTGATAAAGATGCAACAGCAGTCAAAGGAGTTTCTACTAAATAATGACTTAAAGCAAGACTCCAGGAAAAAAAAAAGGGTGAAACAGCACAAGTCATAAGCTGCCTCTAATGTTGATGCCGGATATTACTCACAGCGCTTTTATTTCGGCACTGCGACAGAGTTCTGGCTATAGTACAGCTCAGGGATAGTGTCATGTAGCTACCCTCTCCTCACCCCTCATACATTCAAAAAAAAAAAAGCTTTGCATTCTTTTCACGGAAAGCAAGGCATTCTGTGAATCAACAAGAGGAGCAGTCGGTATATGACAGGATCTCCCCATGTCTATTCACAGAATGCCTTGCACTGTGTAAAAATACAAGGCTTTTGTGAACAGATGAGGGGGAGGCTACATGACATTATACCTGTAGGGTACTATAACCAAAACTCTCAGTCACAAAGCCGGAAGAAGGGTGCTGTAAATATTATCCGTCATCAATGACAATAGGATTTGTAAAGTAACCAGTAGAAATCCAAGCATACTCATCAAACTGTTCTGTTACTCTGCCCACATTTCCCCCCCCCCCCCCACCTTCTTTTTTTTTTGGGTTTTCCCCT
>NW_017308309.1:109765-116796 GCF_000935625.1 Nanorana parkeri | reverse complement strand
CCCTTTCTTTTTTTTCCTGGAGTTCCACTTTACGGCTATGTTCACACCATGTCCAGACCAGATCTGGAGCAGATCTGCAGACCCAGTGCATTTTTGCTGCAAATCTGCCGTGCTCTGGTGCGGTTCTTTTCTTTTTTTAGCTTAAAATGGGGTTTCAGGTGCAGTCCAGTGCGCTTGTATGCATTTTTGAAGCGTTTCCATGCATTGCAGTGCATTCCAGACCAGAGAAAATGAGAAAAGCAGTATCTTTTTTTTTGTCTGGACCGTCACGGACTGCGCTGGTGTGAACAGAGCCCAGAAATACCATAGTGATACATTGGGATGCTTTTTTTGGTCCGGGAAAAAACTGTTCTGGTCTGGATATGATGTCAATAGAATACAAAAAAAAAAGAATGCAATACAAGACAGCACTGCGCTAATATAATTTAAATACTTAGTGACTACCTTCGTAATATATTAGTGTCTGTATACAATAATACTATAAATACTCACTACTCTGAGTAGTGAGTACTACTAGTGAGTATTATTGTATACAGACACTAATATTTTTCGAAGGTAGTCACTAAGTATTTAATTTATGTTAGCGCAGTGCTGTCTTGTATTGAGAGTTGGAGTGTTTGTTTACTAATTGGCACAGCTGCTTAGAATCAGATAGGAATTCGAGCAAGGTGCATCACTGTTGTTGTAATGTTATTACATATTCTTTAAGAACCATTTACACCAGGGGCGCCCACAATTTTTCGTCTGGAGATCTACTTTTCAAATGACGAGCTGAATGAGATCTGCCAACGAAAAAACACCTGCCTTCAGGAGCGGGAGGGGGCATGGCGGTGCATTGAATTCAATGGCACCACAGCCACGCCCCTTACCCGCAGTGCGATCGCCCGCACACGGAACGCAGGCACATTAGTGCGTGCGTTCCAGTCCAGTGCAATCTGCAAAAATGCTGCAAGCACTATTTTTGCAGATTGCACTGGACCGGAATGCAGGCACTAATGTGCTTGCATTCTGGGTGCAGGCGATCACACACGGGGGGCATGGCTGTGGTGCCATTGACTTCAATACAACCCCACGCCCCCTCTCGCCCCTGAATGCCGGGAGTCGACCAGCTTGCATTCCAGTAGAGCTGCAGCTAACGATTATTTTCAAAATCGATTAGTTAGCCGATTAATCGGTTAATCGGATAAACAATAAAATACATTTTTTAAAATGGCTCCAGTGATGGACTACTAGTTTGTATTGAGATTGCACTCCATCACAGGAGCAAGCTTGGAGCGGTAGAAGTAAAAAAGAAAAGAAAAAAAATAGTGGTGTGCAATATAGTGAAAAGGAAAGTGTAAAATTATACAGCAATGAATGCAGAATGGCACCGACTATAGAGGACTACAAATCCCAGCAATAGTACATTATAGCTGGCGGTATTCTGCATTGCGCTGTATAATGTACTATTGCTGGGTTTTGTAGTCCTCTATAGCTGGTGGTATTCTGCATTGCGCTGTATAATGAAATATTGCTGGGATTTGTAGTCCTCTATAGCTGGTGGTATTCTGCATTGCGCTGTATAATGTATTATTGCTGAGATTTGTAGTCCTCTATACAGCTCAGTGCAAAATATCACCAGCTATATAGGAGATCCCAGTAGTGTATAATGTATTCCTCTATAGCTGATGGTACATTGCTCTGTATAATATACAGCACAATGTACCATCAGCTATAGAGGAATACAAATCCCAGCAATACATTATAGAGCACCATGTGTGGGAAAGTGCAGGATTAACTGAGCAGTCTTCCAGCAACTTGTTTCTGAGATGGGACCTATCGGCGGCTGTCATCCGCCCACACCTGCTCCTCCTTACTACATCTCCCCGCGTCCCTGTGCCGATCGTGGATGTGGGCGGGCGGTGAGTGTGAGGCGGGGAGGAGGTGCGGCGTGAAGAGCGTGGATGCTGGCGGGTGTGGCAGCGGCGAGTGAGGTGGGGAGGAGGTGCGGCGCGCAGCGTGTGTGGAGCCGTGAACAGGGCCAACTGATCAGAAGCCGATTAATCGATTATTGAAAAAGTTGACAACTTTTTCAATAATCGATTATAATCGATTATGTCGATTAGTTGTTGCAGCCCTACATTCCAGTACGTTCTAGATCGCTCTGCGATCGACTGGTAGATCGCAATCGACCTAATGGGCACCCCTGATTTACACCATGTCCGGAGCAGATCCAGGCCAGAACTTTTTTTGTCTATTCCAAAAGCGCATCCCCATTCATTCCTATGGTAAAAACTGAAGCTAGTTCACACCACTGCGTTCAGTTTTATAAAATTAAAAAAAATATTGCATGCACTATTTTCTCTCGTCTTGAACCCACTAACACACATGTAAACACATGCAAATGCAGCAAAACGCAGTGAAAAGTACTAGTAAGTCAATTGAAAGTAAAAACAAAATGCACTGGTACGCATTAAAACCGTGTCAGAAAAGCAGCAAAAATGCACAGGTTTGCAGAAACGCATACAGATCTGGTCTGGAGATGGTGTGACTAAGCTCTTAATGCACCCAAGAACGGGCATATAAATTACATTTGAAAAAGCTGTAAAACTCTATAAGTAAACAATATACTTAACTGAAAGAGACCCTTCTACAGTACAGAAATGTGCTTAGCATTTGAAACCAAAGCTTATTTTTAAAACATCAGCTCAGTGAAGTGTTCATAGTTACCGTGTTCAGTTTTTCTGTAGCGCAGCATCATAAACTATATAAATCACGAACCAAGGCTTGACGGTACATAAACATTATAAATGGAAGGGAAGCAGGAAATAAATTTAGCCGCCATAAAATGACAACTGGTATGTGAGATGTAGATGAGCTCGGCGAATTACCTTATTGGTCTTTCAAAGCTGAGAAATAACAGTAGGAAAGTTTAGAAACTGGAGAAGCAGCATGCAGCCTGAGTAGATTACTTGGCAATGTGCATAAAAGACTGAATAATCAGAATGGTACCCATCATTTAACACGTGGTCTCATCACTTAGGTACTCTGCAATAAATATTTGTTGGGGGTGGATGACTGAAGTATAATGCAGACTATATGCTCTTATAAGTGTGGTAATATTGGATAATGGACTCTTACTGTCTGCAGCACTTAGGTAATCAAAAATACCAAAATATCTCAATTATCCCATCAAGACCCAGGAGGTTTTGGAACTGCTGGAAGAGAACTGCTGCTGATAACAGATGCTGATATCCGGTGTTGTTCTATGTAACGCTAACAACCAAGCTGCAAAGGCAGTGAAAGATGTCAGGCAGAAGGCTGGAGGGCCAGTTGTGGGTGCGGCCACAACTGCATGGGAATATGGCAATAAAGTGGCTAGCAGGCTAAATGGAGACAATCTCTAAATCTGAATTAAATGTGAATGGATAAAAGCACACTAGACACTCAAAAAAGCCAATTTTCAAGCTTGAGCATCGATACCTAAATGTATCCATGTTTGTTTTTATCCAAGCTTTCGGTCAGCCAAACTGAGCAGGACTTTCAGAAAATGATTCATGCAAGTCAAGACAGACTGGGCATCCTTTCTTATTCAAATGTAATGAAAATCTATACTGAGAGAAATACATGGACTGCCATTGCTGACCTCCTCCTGAAAATGGCACTAGCCTGGCTGATGCTTCCCTTTCTGGCAAACACAGGATTTAGATTGTATAAAGCAAAAGTGGGATTACAAAAAGGCACGGGAAGGCAGGCTGTGCCCTCTGCATGTATATCCATGCTACATGTTCAGTCTGACTGAAGTGTACCTTAAAAAGAGCTTACACAGAGGGTACACACAGTATTTATTATACAAAACACTGGGTTACCAAGGCATATACCAAGTGTTCCTGCGTGACTGGATTTTTTTTTATGGCTGATCATTTATTTACTCCTGCATCAGTAAACTGGTAAGGGTTCCTTTGAATCTCATTACTAATTCACAAAGATTGACCTCAGAACCAATACTTCCACATCTGAGAGTGCAGGCTCTTATCCATTACCGTTTCATTGGAAGTATGGTATTACATGAGAGGGTAGGGACATTGTGATGCCATGAAATCTCAAGAATTTCCATCCCACTCATTTCCCAGTAGAAAAACCTTGCCTAACGGTGGCTCTCACCATTAAAAAGGTGGGTTACACCTCTCCGATTACCATTAAATCTGCATATTCACAATGGCCAAAGTTTTTTGATCATATAAGTGCATGAATGTACAACTCATCTGTAGCGTAACCATATGTCTTGTACATCCTGCAACACACGGATTAAATGTAATGTTCATCATGAGTGTAGAAGATTAAAGTGACACCAACCTCAGGAGTGAAAGGGTTATAAAAACCCTTGCATGTTTTTGCATATAGCTACTGCTAGCAAGCTAGGGCTGCAACAACTAATCAGTTGGCATTGATTAGTTGCTGTCTCTGTTCTCCTCTCTGCTGGTGCTGCTGCAAAGCAGCCACCACTCTAAGCTCGCTCCCGTGATGTACTACGATCTTCAAAGTAGTAAAGTAAATGTGAGATTGTAGTCCATCGTGGGAGCGAGCTTTGAGTGGTGACTACTTTACAACACACACAGGGACCATGGGGAACAAAAGTGCCACCCTCCAGAAGGAAGGACAGTGTCAGCATCAATTCAGAGATGATTTGAGGATCTACAGCTGAGTGGTACACAAATAAGTAACATTTTTGTTAATAGATAAGGTACCTGAATATATGTTTAAATCAGTAAATCAGTGCACAAAAAAGAAAAAAATACTTTGACTAAATCTAAGATAAAACGGAGTTAAAGGAGAACTATGGGGTCAGTGTTTTTCCCCATAGTTCTCCTCGGGGTAACGGGAGGATACAAACTAGCGTCCTTCCGTTACCCTAAGCTCAGTATACCGCGCGCTACAGCTCGCGGTATACTGAGACGCCGCACCTGGAGCGGATCCCGACTTAAGATGACGGGATCCGCCCAGCTGCGTAAGTGACAGCTGGCTCTGCCTATCTAGAGGCAGAGCCAGCTGTACCCGCCCCCTCCCCCGTCCGTTCCGCCAGTCAGCGCTGGCAGATCGGAGCGGGGAGAGGGGAATCCAGCCCCTCCCCCTGTCACGGCAGAGAGCTGTGACAGGATCGAGAGGTGAGCGAACCCGGTATGTGTTCGCTCACCTCCCGATCTACTGAGCCGACCTGTGACAGTCTCATTGTCACAGGTCGGCTTAGAACTATGAGGTGAGTGGAAATCACTCATCACTCACCTCATAGTTCTCCTTTAATAAATAACAAATATTTGTACATTTTAAAAGGCTTTTTTGTGAAAACAGTAAAAAAAATCAAGTAAAGCAAAACTGTAAATAAGCGACTTATGTTAAATATCATTTGTACGTTGTGCTGGTGTGTGTGTTGTGATAAAATTATACTGCGTACATTTAATCGCAACACAGCATATCACGACTCACGACAATGCATCAGCGCTTTGCCATTCGCTGCCACAGTTAAATTAATGTTGTGGAATATAACATGGGTACAAAAAATGAAAAAAAGGCCTCAGTCATGAAGGGGTTAAAAAGAAAAAGCAGGTAAAAAAATGAAGCACTGTGATGCGTTCTAACAACGCACCAAAGCTCATGGCCTACACCACAATATGGTGCACATCGTTGCACGTATTTTATCGGAGTGTGTGTGGGGGGAGTAGGTGGGTTGCGTTTTATTTTTTTATTATAATTTTTTATTTATTAAATGTATTTTATTTTTTTACTGCGCGGGGGGCTTCAGGGAAATATCAAGGGTCATTCTTTTTTTAAATAAAAAAAGAAATTGAGAATTGAGGACACAGAGTCCTCTATCTCTTTTTCTGCAGCATCTGTTCTGAATGAATGGAACGCATTCCCATTCATTCAGAAACTGGTGATGGTAAAATATTACTATCAACCAGTTTCTGAATGGGTAGAAGCCTATAGCGAGTGCTTCTCATGAATGAACAGGAAGTGATGTAAACCACTTCCTGTTCATTTATATCTGATGGACACATAGTACTGTGTCCCCAGTTGTTTACAAACACTGGCGTGATCAACTAATCACTCCAGTGTTTGCTCTGCACACAGAGGATCAGTAAATATCACAGATATTTACCGATCCTCAATGTTCTGAAACTGAAAGGATGACAGCGTCTCTCCATTTTCCTCCCTGCGTCTCCTCTCTACACATCGGCTGACCAATCAGGAAGCTGGGCGGAGCCTCATGACCCACATCCCAGTTTCCTGATTGCCTGGGAAGCCGGCTTCACTTGTTGCTAGGCAGCCTGACTTCCTGACCAATCAGGATGCCGGGCAGATCACAACCCGCTGACCGGTTTCCTGCTAAGCCGGGCCCACGGTACCTTATAATTCCGGTATCGTTATTGGCGTGTACCGAAAAAAAAATAATACACATACTCATAACCGAAAAACCGGCACCAGTGCATCCCTACTTTAAGTCTTTGTTTAGTATCCTTAGCATCTTTTATATTTCAAAGTAATATATGTAAAATTATTTATTTATGGCACTACCATGGTTAAGAGAATTCTGCTAGCATGGTTAATGTATGCATATAAAATTACTGACTACTGGGCCTCCTTTACTGCATAATGTGAAAGTAAGTAACCGGGTGGTGGGGGGGACAGGGGCAGGAGGTCTGGTGTGTGGGGTGGACACAAAGTCAAGGAGCGCCTAAGAAAATAGAATGTTTGTACTGTGTCTATTTAACTAAATATCTATTTTAGACTTAAGATGACCCTAACCGCCATGAGCGTACCCGATTTGACAGTCTAATGTACCGTGTTTCCCCGAAAATAAGACAGTGTCTTATTTTTTTTTTTGCACGAAATAAGACACTAGGTCTTATTTTCGGGGGATGTCTTACCAGGCTGGGGGAGGACCGGACGAGGTCCCGGAAGGCGGCGTGCTGTTGCCGGTCCCGGTGGATTATATTCCGCTTCCATCGTGCGTGCGGGCGGGAGCGGCGGCCGTCGGGCGTGTAGGCGGGAGC
>NW_017308309.1:27300-108905 GCF_000935625.1 Nanorana parkeri | reverse complement strand
GGGCCTGTGGGCGGGCGTGTGGGTGGGGCGGGAGCAACGGCCGGTCTTTAGATTCAAAATTCAGTTTATCTGCCGCTACCCCGAAAGTAAGACCTAGCGGATCTCTGTAATATAAGACCTACCACCGAACTAGGTCTTATTTTCGGGGTAGGTCTTATATTACAGAAATCCCCGAAGATAGCGCTAGGTCTTACTTTCGGGGTAGGTCTTACTTTCGGGGAAACGCGGTAACATTAAAAAGGAGAATTATGAGAAGGAGAGTGAATGCACTCACCCCCATATTTAGAGCCAACATGTGACACTGAAGCTGTCACACATCGCCTCTATTGATCGAGAGCTGAGTGATCATGAACCGCTGATCACTCACTTCACAATTTTCTCTGTGCAGAGTGGTGACTGTCAGTCATCTCCCCCGTCAGGGATCCCCCCTCCCCTCTCAGTTTCTCCAGTGCTCATTGGAGGAATAGGGGAGGGGGCGGGTACAGCTGGCTCGAGAGAGGCAGAGCCATCTGTCTATCAGGCAGCGGAATGGATCCCGACAATATGGTCACTATCTTTCCTGGCTGCAGTGTGTCTCTGCCTTGTCAGTATATAGCGGGCAATAGGCCACTATTTGCTGAGTTTTGAGTCACAGGACTGCATTAGTAAATGTCCTCCGGTGACCCAAAAGAGAACTAACGCCAAAAAAGGTTTGGCCATAGTTCTCTGAAAAGGCACAGATCACATAGTTTAGGGCTACTCTAGGGGGTGATTATTAGCAAATTCAATGTTAGATGCACTAAGTTTTTACAACTTGCTGTAAGATCTCTGTGACAAAAGGTTGATCCTTCCCTACCGACAATGAGAGGAGGAAAAGAAGGTGTTAACTACATGGGTGCCACTAATTGAGTACTGATCTTACAGGAGGCCTTCGGATTTCCCTCTATTCATGGCAAGCCTTGCAACAGAGATTCTAGGGAGTCTTAAAGCTACATCACATTTAAACCGAGACTGACATTTAAATGTTTTCTAATCCCTAGCACCATCCAATAACATAGAGCTTTAGAAAAGAAGCACTACATATATGTTATTACCACGATGGCCTGTTTCTCCATTCCAGCAGCCATTAGAGCCATGACTACAGTCAGTATAAATTAAAATTTAATTTGGGATGAGGGCAGTTTAATATATATAAAAAAGAACTATTGGCAACTGCAAGTGGCACATTTAAAAACACATTAACAACTGAATGAAGAATTTACATATATGGATGAAACAGAAGCTTCTCTGTGGGCTTCTGAGAACAGAAACAGTAAAAACAGAAATGGAAAAGTAAGCCTGTAAAATACAATCATCTAAAAGAAAGATAAAAGCAATATACAGAGCTTTACAGAGCATGTTTAATGAGAGCTATGTAACCGGCACTCTCGTGATGATTTACTGCTCTTCCACTAAGAGGCCAGTATCTGCAGCACATTGATATGGCTTTACATTGGGTAAGTGATTCAAAACAAAGAGGTTCCACATTTGTGATGACCTGTTACTTTCAAGGAAGTCCCTTTTCTTGTAATGAGTTCTATTCTTAAACTTGCTGAACTCGTACTTAGCGATAGAGCATGAACTCTCTCTTCATGTATAGCTGTTAGATCAGCCTATTGACCATTAGCTCTTTGTGAGGAGCAATTAAGCCCTAGAAGGCTAAAATCCATAGTGTACATATTAACCTCTTCCCATTTACTGCTGACTAGACATCCAGCTGCCGATGCGCCCTTCTTACCTTCTGAGGTGCTCGTGTTCTTTCAAAAACAACTCTGTTCTCCTGTTGTTCACCCCAGATCCAGTTTTGTAAGATCTGTCAGGAAAAAAGGAAAAGGCTTAACTTTATGGAGGTAGAACAGTTATTGGGCAAGCTGAGACTATTTTTTTTTTTAAAACACAGACAAAATTCACAAGCTACTTCTTCATCCACAAGAAGATTTACAGCAATTGATTTATGGAGCGCCAACATCTTGTGCAGTGCTAGTAAATAAACGGGCCGTGACATATGCACACAAATACAGTATGAAACAGAGGAATGAAAAGCCTGTCAGTAAACTTTTCACCATATATCTGTGCATTTCAAATATTAGGGATGCACCGACACCGGTTTTCGATATTTACCAATACCGATATCGCTACTTACGCTATGCCCGGGAAGCCATCTCTATGCTGTTTGGACGGCTCAATGCTGATTGGCTGGGAAGCCGATCAATCAGCATCAAGCCGGCCAAACAGCCAACTCAATGCCAGCTTCCCAGCCAATCAGCATCGAGCCGGCCAAAAAGCAGGAGCCAGCTTTCCGGCCAATTAGGAAGCTTCCCAGCCAATCAGCAGCGAGCCAGCTTCCTGATTGTCTGGTACCGGGAGTTAGTATCGGAACATTTGCGAGAGTACAAGTACTCAGAATTGATACTAGTATCGGTGCATCCCTAATATAATACACACGTCAATCAAAAAGTAATGCCTCCATGTCTGTAATTTGAGACCCATTAGAGTGACAACGAATGTTCATGTACAATGTTATAGAGGTGTCCGTACCCAGCTGCCAGCTCATTATTGTGCTAGAAACAACAGAAGTAACAACTAAGGACCACATAACACACAATGTTGAGCTTTAATGGTCATGTTTAAAAACCTAATCAAACTACTTCCTAGCACAAAAACTTTAAAAAGTCAGCAGCAGCATCCCATGTGTTCTCAAATAATAATGAAAGAACGTCACAAATCAATCTTCTCAGATAATAATTACATTTATAGGTACAAGAACATAGAGTGCACAAGGCTAGACACCTAGGAATTGCTGGGTCTCTAGATATAGAAACTAGGCTTTATTCATAAAGTGGCAGATGGAAGCATTGTAACTGCTCAATACTACTCAGATTCCTTGTTTCATTCTCCCATGCTGCAAAGGGACATTGGTACTTTTTTGCTGTGGAGCAATAGACGGTCTGAAACACTTCCCATGTCAGACCCTTTGGCAAACAATCTATAACCGTTTCACAAGACTAAGACAATTTGTTATGTAATAAGGTGCATAGGCACTTCTTCACCCCAGTAGACAATACATCTAAACTTCTCACTGCTTTTTCCTTTCCGTGCATTTCTGAATTGCTTTAGAAGTGCTGAAGAAAGCTGAATAATGCATGTTTCCCCTTCACAAGCAAAACGGCACCAAACAGTAAAATAATGCAGACAGCCAACTGTTTCGAATCAGACACATGCTGTCTGGTAAAATTGCAAAGAATGATAGCCAGCCTGATAGAGACTCATTATCTTCAGTTTGGAGACACTGCACAGGATCGGCTATAGAATTAGTAGGTGTATATTGGTAGAACTGCTGAGAACGCAAAGGGGGCTTCGTTTTAGTTAAGACAACCCTTTCCGTATAAAAAGAAATGTGCATTTGCAAGCAGAATGTAAAGGTGCCCATACACCTTACGATTATCGTACGATAATCGTATGCGATCGACTTTTCGTACGACAATCGTAACGTGTGAATAGAGTGCCCGACCGATAGTACTGTACAATCGTACGACTTTTGGCGGTCAAGCATGTTTGAAAACTTTGCTAGATCGTACGATTTTCGTAAGGTTGCTGGCGTTTCCGTCCGTCAAAAGTCGTACGATCTACACTGCGCTTGCGCTAACGAAAATACGGCAAATCATTTACCGCATTTCGTCCAGGTGCTTTTCGTTAATTATGGCTAAATTAATCTTGCGATCATCGGGGCAGGATGGGGCCGTTGTACGAAAATCGTACGACGGTTCGATCATCGCCCGAAAAGTTTCGTCCGATAATCGTAAGGTGTATGGGCACCTTAAAGCAGGAGGAAGCCTTCAGTGTCTGCAAGCACATCCCAAGGCATTCTTGACCACCCTGAAACACCCAAAACACAGTGTTCTGATACCCATATACAGTAACTAGAGGTGCACTAAAATTACATTTTCAAAACGAAACAAAACCAAAAATAAAAAAAAGTCAGGCCGAAAACCAAAATAAAATTTTCTAACCTTTTAAAATTTTTTTTTAATATTTTTATTTATTTTTACTTTACTGTTGGGGGCTTCAGGGAAATATTGGTTGTCTAAACAGACCCCTGATATTTCCTTTTTAAAATAGGAAAAGAGATTGGGAACACAGAGTCCTCAATCTCTTTTTCTGTTAAAAATAAACAGGAATCCTCGATACTGAGTGTTCCTGTTCATAACTTGTGGAGATAGTATGTTTACAATGTCCACAATCATGAATGAACAGGAAATTATGTAGATCACTTCCCATTCATTCATAATTGGGGACACAGTAAACATACTATGTCCTCAATAATTTACAAACACTCAGTGGTCACTTACTGCTTGTACCCGCTCTCCGTCCTGGATGGGCTGTCACAGGAGGCTGAGCAAGCGGTGCGAGGAGGAGAGCTCAATCTCCTCTGACAGCTGACTACTCCCCTGCACCGCCGGCCCTGCCTCCTGTGACAGCTGTCTCCGCCCCCACACCACTACTCTCCTGATCTGTCACAGGGGGCTGAGAGGGGTGGGGCGGGAGGTGAGCTCAGCCTCCTGTGACAGCACTGACAGCTGTCTCCACCCCCACACCGCTCTCCTAATCTGTCACAGGAGGCTGAGCGGCCTCCTGTGACAGTTTCTCTCCTTTCCATTGGAAGCTGCGCTGTGTCAGAGGGGACACAGAGCAGCACCCAACAGGGAGGAGAGAAACCAGACATGCACCACTATTTCAGCTGAAAGATGGCACTTTGGGCCGTTTGCCAAAAGTGCAATTTTCGGCCGATATGCTTCGGGGGCCGAAATTTCGGTGCATCCCTAAGGGTAACAACCTGAAGCAACCTCAAGACAATGACTAACACGTCACCTCCCACCTACATGGAAGTTGCATATCTTAGAGCCCTAGGTTTTGGAGATTTCTGGGAGGTAGCACTAGAGAAACCCATTTGCACAAACACGCACAAAGACCAAGTTAATATTTATACTGAGGCGCAAGTAAATCTGTAGAGGATCTTTATGTTAAAGCATTTTTATCTCTTCAGCAGTTTTAAGCAACTTGGTAAACGGAATATTTTAGCCAACACATGCAGTGCAGAAATAATAAAACCATAAAGTGTACAACGACTTCCAGCACTCCTGTGTAGTTTCTTGCTAAACGTTGCCATGGAAACCATACTGTTAGAGTATTTAAATATACATGTCAGGGTTAGAGAAGTGAGACAAGCACCATTAGAAGTTCCTTTAAAGAGCAGCCAGCAGCATAAAAAGTGCAGTAAATCACAGAAATGAAAGCAATGCTATGCACTGACCACCGGTTCCCTAACATCATTTGTGACTTACTCAATATCCTTCCGTACTGATCCCATGAGATCTTCCCTTTCTCGAATTGCCTGGAAATTGGCTTTTGTTTTGTGGAATTCATGTGTGTAATCCTGTAAAGCAACACTCACATCTATTAATATATAGACTGCATTACTAGTTATTCGAGCTTTAAGGAATAGAAGTAATGCGATTAATATACAAAACAGCATAAAAGATATATAACAAGACTTATTACTGCAGATAATTGAACTGAAGCTATTACCTACAATAATACTAATGCATACAGAACAAAATGTTAAGATGGAAAAGACACTGCTATGAAGCCCCGTGATGTCCAATACTATTTATTTATACGAGAATTCTTTCTCTACCAATCAGTTTGCGAATGGATAGAATAATGAGATGAAACCTAATGGTTCACTTTAGCGAGTCATTAAATGAGTCAGTGACATGACTGTCGCCATGAATGTAAGACTTTATTCCAGTACTGGACATAACTGTTGTGGCCTATGTTTTCAAGGGTATGTAAAACCTAACAAACAGCTTCTCTTATTTGCGCCTTTCTGCTCTGTTAAATATACCATTGAAAGCGCTTTGGTAGACCTGTTTTATAAGTGCAAAAAACAACTGTTGATCCTTCCAGAAGTTTTGTGAGCTTACTTCCTGTGCTCTCTGCTAGTGCTTCACTCTTATCAGTTACACTGTTTCCAGCTATCTGTGTGGAATACAAAACACCTCCCCTCATGTTATGAGGATGAGAGGGAGGGGTTTGGTAGTCCTGTCCTAGAGTGTCAACGCTGCTCCTTAATAGATACAGCACAGTGAGGATGTGTGTTGTCAACCTAGGACAGAAAGCGTATGACTGGCAGGACTTCCAGGTGAAATTAAAGGGAAAAAGCCTGAAAAAAGAATACTAATGTAGCTGCCATATCCAAGGACTGTTAAACTGCTGTATATCACATTTTTGTTCTTCAATACACTTTAATACTAATAGCTCAACTTTCACTGGCAAATTACTACACAAGACTAACACACTCTGCACAGGTATCACTGGTAGCTTACTTGGTGTTCATTTTTTTTTTTCATACTGGAAAGTAGAAAATACAGGAAATACAGCCTCACCTGCATCTAAACTGGCCATATAACTTCAGCCTCTTTTTAAAGAATGAACTCTTCTCATGAGAAAAAAAAGCACTTAACATGTATGGAGTCTTCACTGACGATCTTGTATGCATGTGGAAAAAAATTAAAAATAGCGCGTGGCCACTTTTCAGTATGTGTTAGATGTCAGAGGTGGGGGGAGGCACACATAGCGTACCTTACACTGACTCAAAATGAACTTAAAGGGAATGTACAGTATTTGTAATTTATTCTCTTTATTATGT
This sequence comes from Nanorana parkeri, assembly GCF_000935625.1. Lineage (NCBI taxonomy): Eukaryota > Metazoa > Chordata > Amphibia > Anura > Dicroglossidae > Nanorana > Nanorana parkeri. Next base: position 102,178 of record NW_017308309.1, on the reverse strand, counting down.
ATCAGGGAGAAGTATTGGTACGCTTCCCAATACTTAAAGCCGGCGTGTGACACTGCAGGTGTTATATGCTGCCAGTCATCTCTCCCCACAGGTTTCCCCCCTCTTTATTCCTCCAGCACTCAATAGAGGGACAGACAGGTGAGGGGGCGGGCACAGCTGGCTCTGGCTCAGGAGAGGCAAAACCAGCTATTAATCAGGCAGCGGGGTGGATCCCGACAATATTGTCAGTCTTCCCCAGCTGCAGCACAGCTCTGTTAGCATATAGTGGGCAATAGCGCAGTGCATACCAAATCAAGAAAAGCCAAACAGTCTTCTTTACCTTGGAAGAAATGCCTTAGGGGTAAGTTCATCAGACTTAGAATCAGCTAGAGCAGGGATCTCAAACTCAATTTAGTCGGGGGCCACTGGACACATTTTTTAGTCCCGTGGGGCCCGCTACTATATACGGTACCAGTTTTAATGTATGCACATTACAAGCGGCAACTGTCACCGATTCAAATTAAAGATTGGGTGACAGCTGCTGCATGTACATGCCTGCGCACCGCATGTAATCATATGTGAAAGGACCCCCACACACACACAATAATACACCCCCCTTCCAATCCCACCCTCAAACATAATAATACACTACCTCCCCCCTCACAAATATTAAACTTCCCCCTCCTCGCTCCCTTCCAAGCCCCCAGCACACATATTACACTTCCCCCTCCTCCCTCCCTAGCCCCCAGAACACATAATACACTTCTCTACAGGTAAAGATTCCAGGCAAAGCTTACCCAGAGTACTAGGCAAAGCAGAGCCAAGCTGAGGTTCTAAGCAAAGCAGAGCCAAGCTGAGGTTCTAAGCAAAACAGAGCCAAGCTGAGGTGCTAAGCAAAACAGAGCCAAGCTGAGGTGCTAAGCAAAGCCAAGCTGAGGTGCTAAGCAAAGCCAAGCTGAGGTGCTAAGCAAAGCCAAGCTGAGGTGCTAAGCAAAGCCAAGCTGAGGTGCTAAGCAAAGCCAAGCTGAGGTGCTAAGCAAAGCCAAGCTGAGGTGCTAAGCAAAGCCAAGCTGAGGTGCTAAGCAAAGCCAAGCTGAGGTGCTAAGCAAAGCCAAGCTGAGGTGCTAAGCAAAGCCAAGCTGAGGTGCTAAGCAAAGCCAAGCTGAGGTGCTAAGCAAAGCCAAGCTGAGGTGCTAAGCAAAGCCAAGCTGAGGTGCTAAGCAAAGCCAAGCTGAGGTGCTAAGCAAAGCCAAGCTGAGGTGCTAAGCAAAGCCAAGCTGAGGTGCTAAGCAAAGCCAAGCTGAGGTGCTAAGCAAAGCCAAGCTGAGGTGCTAAGCAAAGCCAAGCTGAGGTGCTAAGCAAAGCCAAGCTGAGGTGCTAAGCAAAGCCAAGCTGAGGTGCTAAGCAAAGCCAAGCTGAGGTGCTAAGCAAAGCCAAGCTGAGGTGCTAAGCAAAGCCAAGCTGAGGTGCTAAGCAAAGCCAAGCTGAGGTGCTAAGCAAAGCCAAGCTGAGGTGCTAAGCAAAGCCAAGCTGAGGTGCTAAGCAAAGCCAAGCTGAGGTGCTAAGCAAAGCCAAGCTGAGGTGCTAAGCAAAGCCAAGCTGAGGTGCTAAGCAAAGCCAAGCTGAGGTGCTAAGCAAAGCCAAGCTGAGGTGCTAAGCAAAGCCAAGCTGAGGTGCTAAGCAAAGCCAAGCTGAGGTGCTAAGCAAAGCCAAGCTGAGGTGCTAAGCAAAGCCAAGCTGAGGTGCTAAGCAAAGCCAAGCTGAGGTGCTAAGCAAAGCCAAGCTGAGGTGCTAAGCAAAGCCAAGCTGAGGTGCTAAGCAAAGCCAAGCTGAGGTGCTAAGCAAAGCCAAGCTGAGGTGCTAAGCAAAGCCAAGCTGAGGTGCTAAGCAAAGCAGAGCCAAGCTGAGGTGCTAAGCAAAGCCGAGCCAAGCTGAGGTTCTAAGCAAAGCAGAGCCAAGCTGAGGTGCTAAGCAAAGCAGAGCCAAGCTGAGGTGCTAAGCAAAGCAGAGCCAAGCTGAGGTGCTAAGCAAAGCAGAGCCAATATGAGGTGCTAAGCAAAGCAGAGCCAAGCTGAGGTGCTAAGCAAAGCAGAGCCAAGCTGAGGTGCTAAGCAAAGCAGAGCCAAGCTGAGGTGCTAAGCAAAGCAGAGCCAAGCTGAGGTGCTAAGCAAAGCAGAGCCAAGCTGAGGTGCTAAGCAAAGCAGAGCCAAGCTGAGGTGCTAAGCAAAGCAGAGCCAAGCTGAGGTGCTAAGCAAAGCAGAGCCAAGCTGAGGTGCTAAGCAAAGCAGAGCCAAGCTGAGGTGCTAAGCAAAGCAGAGCCAAGCTGAGGTGCTAAGCAAAGCAGAGCCAAGCTGAGGTGCTAAGCAAAGCAGAGCCAAGCTGAGGTGCTAAGCAAAGCAGAGCCAAGCTGAGGTGCTAAGCAAAGCAGAGCCAAGCTGAGGTGCTAAGCAAAGCAGAGCCAAGCTGAGGTGCTAAGCAAAGCAGAGCCAAGCTGAGGTGCTAAATGACAACTTCAATGAAAACAGTTTTCTCCTTTTAGGAGCGGTAAAGTGACTGATGCCTTCCAGTCTTTTTTTCACGTGTCCAGGACTTATGTTGAAATCACAACTCACCCTTGAAGGTGACAGGACAAGCTTCGCCCGTCAGCCAGACTATCATTGCTATGGGCCTAAGTGAATCCTTCATATGTTTCTATAGAGAATCCTGTATTGGGCAAGTAATATAGCAATGCTGTTGACTGCCCTCTAGTGGACGTCTGATAAATGAAAAGCATGTGAATCAGAATTCTCTGTTTCACATCTGGAAACGAATCACAGGAAGCTTTTATTTTCTAAACAGCCAAAGAAAAAACAACTGGAATTCAACTAGTTGATCTAAGCAACACATGCTTGAGTTTTCAAAGTGCCTATTTTTAAAGCTGACCTCTGGGCAGCTATAAAAAAAAACACAAATAATGCAGGTACATCATTAAGTGTATTATTTAATATGCAACTAGTGGAAATACCTGAATTAGACTAAACATGAACCCATGCAGTGGGGCTACCCAAGCACTGCGAGGGTTAACTGCTCGTTTGGTCTAGGGTCTAATAAAAAAAACATGTACTCTGCGGATCCTCGGTCCTGCGGCGATGACCGCTCACCTCCACCTCCGCTCCAGTTGTGGAATGTCCCTCGGTGTCCTCATGTCCAGAGCAAGTGAATAGACGTGATGACATCACGGTTCCCTAGACCACTAGGGTCCAAGGGAGTAGAGGCTGCAGGGACTGTTCTAATAGCCAAGCAGGACCGAGAATCGGGTGAGTATATAATTTTTATTTTAGACCCTAGACCAAAACGAGCAGTTAACCCTTGCAGTGTGGGGGTAGCCCAGCTGCAAGGGTTAATGTTTAATCTGCCTGGAATAATTATTTAAACTCCCCTATACAACAGAATTCTGACTCAGAGCCAATCAGGTGTAATGCATACTGACAGGAGGTAAGAGCAGACTGAGAAAATAAAAATGGCCTCATCAGTCTGTTGCTGCTCTGTTACTGGGCAGTCCGCAGGCTGGGGGTGGAGAAAGGACACCACTGCATCCCTTCTACAGTCCATACCTGCCTGGGGGTGGACAAAGGACACCACTGCATCCCTTCTACAGTTCATACCTGCCGGGGGTGGAGAAAGGACACCACTGCATTCCTTCTACAGTCCATACCTGCCTGGGGGTGGACAAAGGACACCACTGCATTCCTTCTACAGTCCATACCTGCCTGGGGGTGGAGAAAGGACACCACTGCATCCCTTCTACAGTCCATACATGCCTGGGGGTGGAGAAAGGACACCACTGCATCCCTTATACAGTCCATACCAGCCTGGGGGTGGAGAAACGACACCACTGCATCCCTTATACAGTCCATACCAGCCTGGGGGTGGAGAAACGACACCACTGCATCCCTTATACAGTCCATACCTGTAAAGGTAAAGTGGTGTCTTCTGCCTGGCTGTGCGGCAGGGAAGTATAAATCTCAAAACTGAATGTACACAAAATACAAATACTCTGGCAAGTGAAAGAGCTCCCATATATGTATTTGTGGATATTTAGCGGTTTGCATGGAGCTCAGCATTAATTATTCTCATAGGCAACTTTGAATTTGATCTTGATTGAAGGTTTGAATTGATAAGGCACAACATGAGGTCAAACATGTTTTGTAATGACGGCTGTCTTTAGATGGGACAATTTATTGAATATTTGAAGTACATTCTTTGAAAGTAAATGAACGGCAGGAACAGGTTTTTTGATAAGTATTAGAGACTCTTCCGATACTCCAGTAACGGGTCATTATATCTGATTGTTTGTGCTTTGAACAGTAGCAGATATATTTTAGATGGTATCTGCCCTGTGATAAATTACCGCTGAACAATTATTGACCAATATATTTTATTCATTCTCATTGATCGTTTTTGTCCTTGAATGTAATATGTCTTTACTTAGCAGACTGTGAATAGTAAATAAATACTTATCAAACCTAACAACAGTTGTCCCATCTGTGGCCAACCTAGTCTAAAACAGGTATGCAGTGAAATGTGCATCACGTGCACAACGAAAACCTGGTGATGTATGTTCTAATTCAGTTTCCCAAACCTAGCCTCAAGTCCCATAAACAGTGCAGGTTTTCCAGGTAACCTCATATACATAGAATGATTAATTAGTGTCACAGCAATGCAATAAACAGCCTGTGTGAATACCCATCAAACAAGGTGGGATGTTAGGATAAGAGGACAAGTTAGAGAAATCTTGATAAATTCATATTGTGAATGGCTAATTTCCAAGCTACACCCACAGGGACTGAGAAATATCTAAACGTGCATTGAGGTCCTCGGCAGTAAGCATGACGTATCAATTACCTGCAAGATATCTCTGTGTCTCTGCAATGTGTGCATCAGTGCGGCATTTACTGAGGTCACGCCAGCTGTACTGCTGTATTCTGCCATTTTGTCATTCACCCCCGTGAGCTGAAAATATAAAGAAAAAACAAAACCAGCCTGTATTTAAACAGATAAAATGTGAAAAAATGACATTTAGACCTTTAATACCAACAGCATGAAAGGTATAACCCAATGACAAGAAAATGCAAACTTGCCGATTCTTTAAGAAGCTCCTACACAAGTGTGTCAGTGAAGCAGTACTATTAAATATCCTTATTAGGTCCTGACACTCACCACCGGCACCATATACTAGTACGATACCTACCTGGCTTCACACCTGCGCTTGACTCCGAACATAATCTTTTTCCATGGATGGCCACCATTTTCTCCATTCATTCCTATAGTAAGGCCATCTACCTATAACAATTAAGCCTGTGACACACTGCACGCGAAGCTGTGGTGCGATGACTTTCACGTGCAGTGTGTCATGTCAGCTTGCGACAGCTCACACAACTGAGCGTGCTAAGATGAGAATTTTCATCTTCAGCCAATCGGCATGCGCATATAAACCCGTGCATCAGGATGTCCATTCGGTTGTTACACATGTCTTTGCAGTCTTTCATCTGGCCACGTTCAGCTCACACACTGCATGAGAACCTCCATGCCTGAGAGCTTTGCTTTGCATGCAGTGTGTCACTGGCTTTAAGTGTACCTCCCAAACTGAAAAAGTCTTAACTTGTTTGCTGTGAGCATCTAAAACTCCCCAACTATTTATCTTTTAATTCTTGACTATGTAGTACAAGTAGGTTACATGCTGGGGAATGCCCCCCTCCATGTGTCCAAGACTTTATCTGTTCTTCCTGTATGTCCATGACAGGTGCCAGGAGGGAAAGAGGTAGGGGATTAGCAAACATCTCCCCTGTGAAGCCTCTTGTTTCCCATAGAAGTCAATAGCTGTACGTGGGTATACGCCACATTTGCTTAAATAAGTGCATTCATATGGGGACACAACCCCAAAAGCAGACAGACTGGGCTCGTGGATGTGCACCCTACACGTGCGTGTGTTTACGCAAACCTGACATATACCAGTGTACAGCCACTGGCTTCTATGGAAGGCCGTACGATGCACCCGTGACTCCATGGTGGGGTAAATATGCCTTAATTTATATTGTACATCCACAGGCGGCTGGGTACCCTAACGATTTAAACTGTTCTGTTTCAACCCGGACAGCAGATGCAAATAAGGAGCATAAATACCTTCGCCAGAAGCTGCTCAATTTCAACTGCCATTGTTTCAAACATGTGATCTTGACTCGATCCATTCAGGAGTGGCGTTGTGTCCGAACTGGAAAAAAAATAAAACAATACTTATGAGTCATTGATTCAAACAGATTTAAATACTTAGCTTAAGTAGTAGTCTGTTGTCACATCTTGTGACAATCATCTCATGTCTATGGGTACCTTTGTGGAAGGTGCTGCCGCAGATACCTTTTGAGCTATTGTAGTAGCACCATCTCTAAGACCCCATTCATTTTGCGCGATATTGAGCAAATGCTTGCATTGCAAAGAATGGAATCGCGGCAAAATCCGCTCCAAAAAGGGTCTGCTGTAGCGACGCACGACCCGCGACAGCAGGACCCTTTGCCCCATTGCCTTGCATTGGAGAGCGATATCGCGCGGTAAATTGCCGCGATATCGCGGGAATTACCGCGTGATAAATCGCTCAATGTGAACAGGGCCTAACAAGCAGTCTGTCTCAGCAGGGCTGATAGGAAAACAGGGCTATCATTTCAAATAGTATTCTCCTCTTCCATAGCAACTCATATGGGACTGAAAATAACTGAACAGATGTCACAAAAAGAATTTCTCTTTTCCTGGAGAACGACTTGTAACACCATTTTTTAGTACATTTTCACTTGAAAATATAGTATAAAAGCAAATTCTATGAACATGTTCTACTTTGGCGTAACACATCTCTCATGCCTTTGTAGGTATATAAGTTCTTATTTTATATTTAAATATGAGCTTGAGCTACTGAGCTCTTTATACAACAGCTAAACCGTTAGAAATAAACAGGTAAACATGTAAAAAGGTACCTAGATCTCTAGGTACCCTTTTTAAACAAACAAAAAAAAATAAAATGAACATAATACAAAATGTATGCAAAAACATCACATTCCATTTAACCTGACACAGGACTTGGTATTTAAAATGACATTAAATGCAGGAGTTAAATCTTAAAAATGGATTCAAGTATCTTGACTATAAACAAAAATGGATCTTATTTGTGTATCACTCGGCTGTAGATCCTCAAATCATCTCCGAGTTGGTGCTGCCACTGTCCTTCCTTCTGGAGGGTGGCTGTTTCTGTTCCGCATGGTCCCTGTTGTAAAGTAGCCACCGCTTGAAGCTCACCCCCGTGATAGCCTATAATCTGAATACAAATGAATAAACTAAACATGAGATTGTAGTCCAAAACGGGAGTGAGCTTGGAGCGGTGACTACTTTACAACACACACAGGGGCCATGGGGAACAAAAGTAGCCACCCTCCAGAAGGAAGGACAAAGTCGGCGCCAATTCAGAGATGATTTGAGGATCTACAGCTGAGTGATAAACAAATAAGTAACATTTTTGTTAATAGTTAAGGTACATGAATGTATTTTAAGATTAAACTCCTGAGTTTAGTGAGACTTTATTAATGCAATGTAGGATATAATGTCAGATATAAACACATCTGTTAAGCCAAAAGCAGCACTTGCTGTACTATAACATATAAGTAGGAATACCTTCACAAATGACCATGCTATCAGGAAAGTGTCTACCCTTCTTTGCACAAGTTGTTCTAGCACCATGACCTTCTATGATCCTTACCCAGGCTAACAGCACTGGACAAATGTCATTTTAGATCCATTCCTTAGTTCCATAGTACAAGAATTGACTGGATTGGGCCCACACATGTGAGAAATTTCCAATGGATGAGAAAATATAATATTAAGATGAGCCCATAACTGCCAGAGGTGCTTGTTTTTTTTTGACTTGCAGCAATTTTAAAGAGACAAAGCATGGGGAAAAAGTGTATGAACTACATGGATACACTGAAATGTTTTATTCTATTTTACCCAAGCATACACTTTAAAAGAGGGCCTTATTTCTATGACATTACTGTTAGGAGGCTTTTACATTAGCCTAAAAATCACACTTCCTAAAGCTACAGGCAGTTTCTTTTTTTTCTACATTTAGCCCGGCTGTGGGCAAGCAGCACGGCTAAATGTAGTGTGGGAGCCGTTTCGTACAAGTGATTTTGAATGGCTGTACAGCCGTCCAAAATCAATTGTAACGAGCCTGTATCTCACTCCCCTCCCCCCCCCTCCCCTCTCCATCAATCTCCGATGGCCGGCCAGGTACCTCTCGCGGCTGTCTATGGCTGCCAGCTGGCTTCATTTCTGCCCTGGTCTTCGGGGTCCCCCCCTCTTGTGGGGGACCAGGCAAATTAGATTAGGTTACAGCACGGAGCAAAGATCGCTTCTCTGCTCCGTGTGTGCAGTGATACAGGATTGCAGCCTTCCTGTCACAGGAGAACGGGCACAGTACTGTGCTAGAACTCCTGTGTTGGAGGTGACAGGGTCAATAAAGAGAACCTGTCACCTCCAAATGCTTTCACACAGGGGCTTGTTAGCCCTTGTGTAATAGCAATAAGGTTAAGTGGAAAAAAAAAGTAAAAAAAATAAATGACAATTAAAAATGGAAATACAGAAAAATGGAATAAAAAGGCGATAAAGTAAAAAAAATAATACAAATAAATGAGAATTAAAAATAACCAATATTACATTAGTTTAAAAAAAAAGTAAAATAAAAACCCTGCTGCACCCACCATTTGCATGCGTGGGGTATTGTGTGTGATTGGAGTGGGCGATCCAATGTCTAATGGCACCCCAGTCACGCCTTGCAGATTGCGCGGTTTTCCGCCACAATACCGCCCGTGCAATCAGATATAATCACGGTTGAAAACATTGCATGGTGCGTGTTGCGAAAAAAGGTACATGTACCTTTTTTCAGTGATTGCCACATGGATGTAACTCCACTGAAATCAATGGGGCCGCACGGCAACTGTTGCATGCAACCGCACACGATCGCCCAAGTCTGCACCAGCCCTAAAGGGTAAATTTACTTTACCAAGTAATTTGGAAAAATGGAATTACCTGCTCAAATCTGGCCCTCTCCCGCTATACTTAACTTTAAGGGAACGGTCCTTCCCTTCGGCCAATATGGGTGTACTATATGTAATTGTGCCATGTATTCTGAATTTCGCTCGCAAATTGCAAGCATTCGATGGTCAGCGCAGCCACCTGACTCCACTGACCAATGAGAAGCTCTTCTTGGCACTGCTAAATACGGTTTGGGTAAAATTAATATTTTTGTATCAGGACAAGTAGATTGTCATGAAGGACAAGTAGTAGATCGGGCTCCCGCTTTAGTCCTTGGACAAGTAGTTTTTTCAAAAATGTCCACACCCCTGAGCTAGCATGAGTCTTTAACAAAACCAGTGTGTGCTAGATATATTGTTGGTGACATTATGCAAGTGGAAACATGGCTGAAGCAGCAGATCATATAGAGATGTATTGCTTTCAGTTTTCTGGTGATAAAAAATGCATCACTACAAGTTGGCTAAAACTTATATACAAAACACGATCAAATTATATTAAAAAGATATCCTTTTTTAAAAGTAATTTTTAATGTAAATCTAGGGGAGAGGGAGGGGGAGAGATGAATAATAAAAACAAGATATAACATTAAAGTGACATTAAAGTGACATTAAAGTCACATTCCCTCCCCAATGCTGCTTTACATACTTATCTTAAATGATGCCTCTTGATCAGATCATCTTCTTTCCAGGTGTCCCTCCAGCGCTGGTGCCGGTCTCTGATCCAGCCAAGACTCCTTGGATCCCACGGTGTCTGTCCGCATGCACGCTCCCAGCTGCGCGCATTGACACTGTGTCTCCCCTCAGCTGAAGATCTCTACTGTGCCCACCCCATAATCCTTCACGGCCGCTCGAGAAGCCTCATATCTTCGGACGGTAGTGAGCGGCAGAGGTACATTTTTAGCTATTTGGTAACTTTGTTTTTAAACGTTTTTGCATATATCTACTTGCTAGCAGTAGATATATGCAACCCCCCACCCCCCCCCACCTCCCCGAAGGTTTAATTGTACTTGAAGGATTGTAATAAAGGAGGTGAAGTTCACGTCTGGTCAAACATCATATTACGAGAAGAACAGAAAGTGAATGATTACTAAAATCTTCTATGTAACAGCTGCTAATGTAAATTTCCTGGTACTGTTAATGTATAAAATATTAGGAGTACCAGATTAACCTCCCTTCTGCATATCGTATATACCATTTCCATGCAAAGATCCTTTACTTTTGCGAGATGATGATCTATTACAGAACTTTTTCCATTTTTTAAAAAGTAATTTGCTGAAATGATTTCTATAATTAAGAAAGTTTATTATTGTTCATTGTTTTTTGCAATTTATTCACTGAAATGATCTCATAAACATTATAAATTTATGTTATGGAGATAGCATGGATATTGCAAAATGTTTCTGGGGCACGTTTATGCTGATTTCTGCATTAAATAATTAGCAAATGACTGAACTGTCAAATAGCATCACATGTTTTTATGCATTTTCGTTACCTGAGCACATATAGACGATCAGCTGGCTATGGAGCCGCTGATCGCCTATATGTGAAACACCCGGTAACGGGTGTGTGCAATGGTCGGGTCTTTTCTGCCCGTGCGTGCCCGCCAGGGGGCGCGCGCGAGCAGAAAAAAAATGCCGTCTGGCGACGGCAACCCGCCAATCCAGCAGTGCCGTCCGTCTGTTTTTTTACTACGGGCGGACGGCAAGAGGTTAAAGAGGAACCGAATTCTGGAAGCTGTGCCAAAAGAAAAAAAAAAAGGCAGACAGAAGGCTAAGGACTAGTCACTAGAATTGCCTGTGGTCTCTCTGCAGCTGATCTTTCCCCATTATTGTTCTGCACTGTGTTTGTGTGTGGAAGCGGCAATACTGGTAGAGACAGGACTTTTGTTTCCCCGTGTTATGGCCTCCAGCAAGAACAGTGAAGTGCACAGTCGTGACATCAGAAAATGTTACTCCAAACCTCCTGAGATTAGCAGCAATGCCTTAGATCTCACACAACAGTTATACAGTTATTAGGACTCGTTCATACCATGTCCGGACCAGATCAGCAAACGTAGTGCAGTGCATTTTTTCCGCATTTCGGTGCGTTTTTTTCAGCTTAAAATGGGATTTCAGGTGCAGTCCCTGCACCGGGAACAGACTGCACTGGTGCGAACAGAACCCTCAAATACCTTAGGAAATACTATAGGAGAACATCGGGATGCATTTCAAATGCAGACTAAAACTGTTCTGGTCCGAACATGGTGTAAACAAGCCCTTAGGCTGTATGCAGTGGAGTGCCTAGACACACTCCCTTCCAAAAAAAGTGCACTGCTATTTGTCAGAAACAATGATAGACAAAAGGTAAATGTTTACAGGGTATTGTTTTGCAGAACTACGGGCGCAAATTGTATTAACCCTTGCAGTGGAACTACCCCCACAACGCACTGCGATCACAGCGCTTCCTCCTGCCTCTATCATTCTACGCTGCAGCAATGGTATGTTCCTTGGTATCCTCACGTCCTATACACTGTAAACAAAACATAATGACTCGGGGACCTTAGACCGCTGCAGTTGGAGGGGGAGCGAGGCATAAGGGACCAGTCGGCTGGCTCAGAGGACTGGGCGAGTATAACTTTTTTTTTTACCTAGACAAAAATCGAGCAGTTAACCCTTGCAGTGCCGAGCTAGGCCCACTGCAAGGGTTAAGAACATTTGTCCCCGGAGGTCTGCTTTAAGTTTTCCCTATAAATCTTTCACTTTTTGAGTTTAGTTCCATTTTAAAATGGCAACATCGCTCCGTTTTAAAAATGATTAAATTACATGACACTGGGTTAAAGCAGCAACAGCATCTCATTGGTTTTATTTCCTGTATATAACACATAATAAAATGCTTATTAACCATTTGAAGTCCGGGGTGTTAAACCCCCTTCCCATCCAGGCCATTTTTCAGTATTCAGCGCTGCGGTACTTTGACTGACATTTATTCCGTCATGCAGCGCTGTACTGAAATAAATTTTATACCATTTTTTGGGGACAGATAGATAGTGATGGCCACCAAAAAGGCCACTTTCTGTGACAAAGATATAAGCGGAATCTCCCGAAGAGGCTCAAACGGGGATTCCTGCAATCCGAAAGCACGAGATTCAAATCCCACGGAACCAAAGGCGCGCGGACAGGGGGAGCAATGCGTGTCACCCCCTAAACAAAGGTGCGAACCAAAGCATTAGACGCCAAAGGCCGCTGGAAAAGCACCAAGGCCGAGATTCGGCCCTTCACAGTACTCAAGGCCAGACCCTGAGCCACCCCGCACTGCAGGAACGCAAGGATTCCGCTGATGGACACCAGGGCACGCTCTGAGCATAGTGGATATGACCGCATCAACCTTTTACCGCTCATCAGTTTAGTGTTATCATTGATTGATGGCCCTAAAATTATTGCTCTCACTGCGACGTTCGGGGCGATATGTAACGTGTGTAGCGCAATTGTCGTTTTCGTGCGCTGGTGCACCGGCGCGTATTTACGTTTATATGTGCGTAAATGTGGGGGTAGGGGACTTAAACATTTTTGTTTGTTTTTTTAAACTTTTTTATATGTGACTTATTTTTTTTAACTCTTTTTATGTTTTTTTACACTTATTGTTATTGCTATTATATAGGGTGATAACCATCCCACTACATAATAGCAAAGTCACACTGACAGGTCCTCTTTATGGAGACATAAGGGGTCTCTAAGACCCCTAATGTCACTTGGGGACCCCAAAAGAAGCTGATGAAGCACAGATCTGCTTCTTCTCTAGCAGCACAGATCAGCTTCTTCTCTAGCAGCCAGATGACTGACAAGTGAATGCGGAAGTGATGTATTTACACATTACTTCCGCATTCACAGCAAGGAGGCAGGTCAGCAAGGAGGCAGGTCAGCAAGGAGGAAGGTCAGCAAGGAGGAAGGTCAGCAAGGAGGAAGGTCAGCAAGGAGGAAGGTCAGCAAGGAGGAAGGTCAGCAAGGAGGAAGGTCAGCAAGGAGGAAGGTCAGCAAGGAGCAAGGTCAGCAAGGAGGAAGGTCAGCAAGGAGCAAGGTCAGCAAGGAGGAGGATGCTGATCTCCCTCCCATCTTACCTCCTGACACACTCCGAGCCGGTCCCGGGACGCAGATGGGGCAGCGGATCTCGGGATTGAAGGTGAGGGGTCAGGAGGGGGGGAGGCAGCGGCACTCGAGGGGGGTCACGCAGCCAGCACATACACACGGTCGGTTGGCTATAGAGCCGCCGATCGTGTGTATGTGAAACAGCCGGTAACGGCTCTTTACATTGGACAGGTTCTTCCTGTCCATGCGCGCGCTAGGGGTCGCGCGCGAGCAGAAAAAAAATGCCGTCTCATGACGGCAATGCGCGAATGTGAGTCCGCCGTCCGTCCTTTTTTTGCAACGGGCTGACGGCAAGAGGTTAAGGTTAAAAAAAGGCTACAAATAATCTCTGCAGTTGAGACAGTAACATATTTCATGCACTAGGACAGGGGTCGGCAACCCACGGCTCTGGAGCCGCATGCAGCTCTTTCGTCCTGCTGCAGCTCCGCTCCTTCCGCCCACTGATCTGACAGATGCAGTGATCGGGGAACGGGGCGGTATCTTCACATTTGTCGAGGCCTCGTCTCAGCACACCACAGACGAAGGTGTAGCTCCACCCCCTCCTGTTTGCTTAGCGGCCCGGTCTATGCAGGAATTGTGGCCACGCCGTCTCTGTGGAACCGCCGCTGCTTCCAGCTGAGAGAGTGCAGAAAAACCTGGGGTGTCCCCTAGAAGGCCGAGAGTGTAAAAGTCCTAAGGGAGTCCCTGGAAGGCACTGCGGTGTCCCTGTCTCCTTCCATCATTTGTTCTTTTTCAATTTGACTTTTTTTTTTTTATGTAAAAGAGAAATTATCTTTATTTTAAACTGTTCAAGGCATGTTTTTATTGAAGAGACCAGCAGCGGGCCACAAAACAACAGGGTAGTAAATGACATTCACATAGTGTTCACGTTTTAAAAAAAAAAATCCCATAATTTAGTCATCGCTATTGAATTTGCCATTTACATATGGAACATAATCAAGGAACAGCCTCCAGTCGGTGGCCCAAAACAATCCAATTTGACTTTTTTGATGCTAGCATCTTTACTGTGACTTTGACTGTGCAGGAACATTAGAGTGTAAACTCCTCTGTACAGAGACTGTGACTGGCTCAATGTTCTCTGTACAGCACTGAGGTATATGTCAGAGCTATATAAATGTATAATAATAGTGTGTGACTGTGGAGGGACATTAGAGTGTAAGCTCCAGCGCTCCAGTACACATGCGATAAAAGGATGACGGCACACAGAAACAGACAGCATTTTTGGTTTGCTGCAGGTGTTTTCTCTGTAGCAGTTCATTGATTTCATAAATGCAACACACTATAGTTCTTTTATACATAGCATAAAAGGTAAAAAATGATATATGCAGTGTATTCTTCATTTTAGATGTCAAACGGGTTTTGTGGCTCCTGGGGGGTTTTTTTCTGTGGGAAACGGGTCCAAGTGGCTATTTGAGTGTTAAAGGTTGCCTACCCCTGCACTAGGAGAATGTATCAAGGTTTCTGACTAGATTCAGAGTTCATGCACAGATTAGTCATGTTTAGAGGAGCATGTTAAAAGGAAGTATTGCATTTTAGGGTACAGCAGTTATATGGTATTGGGGAAGTTAGTGCCGCCGATGAATGGTACCAGCATCTTTTAGAAAAGTTGGCCTGGCACAGGAATGGGATTTCTTAGTGGAAGGACAATAATTATTTAGACACACTAATTACTTTGAGCTGAAAAGACAATGATGGGCAATATGTAATATTCTGACATATATAAACAGATAAAAAGAAAAAAAGAAAAAAAAGAAAAACAAAATGTGGCTAGTACCTATACCTGTCGCGTCGTCCCTCTCTGGAGTTGCTGTGGCTGTAGCTAGTGCAAAGTTTGCTAAAAGATACTAATTTGAGGTCGAGTTCATTCTCCAGTTGTCTGGCCTGCTTCCTCAGATCTGTTGAGAAAAAGAATAACCGTATATTACATATCTACTGATTACGATCATTAACATACTTGTGGTCATTAAATGATTCTCTAATATTTATCTGAACAATTCTGTTCTACTTGGGGGTTTACCAAGTTTTCACTTTACTGATAAGTGAATAACAATTCTATCTGCAGTATCCCAGGCTGAAAAAACTCTGCCCACTTGACTGTTTTAAAACAGCAAATGCACCCATAGTCCTTTTTACCTGGGTAGAAGAGAACACTGAAGCTTCTGACCAGCATTCATTCGCGGTCTTGTGGCAAGAACTGTATTAACAGAAGCAAGCAATGATGTCCCAATAGGCCATGAAATGAGGCAATGAACTGCTAGAATGTCACTTTACACGTATGCCTACCAACTGTGTATTTAGCGTTTGCTGTAGCTGCAATAAAGAGCTGGTTAAAGTAGAGAAGCAGCAGAAATTAAAAGATTGTACACAGTGGGATATGGCAGTCAATTCTTGACCCATCCGGCCATTGACCACTACAGGTAATATCAAGGCATTTGAATCTAAGAAGAATACTTTTCGCCCACACAGACGACCAGAGAGCCCACACAGACCCGCACAACCCCCCTGAGGGCCCATACAGACAACCTAAGAGCCCACACAGTGCCCCTAAGAGCGCCTCAGAGCTACACAGCCCCCTTGAGAGCTCGAACAGACCACCACAGAGCCGCATAGCCCCCCCTGAGAGCCCATACAGACCACCTAAAAGGCCCTTGAGAGCCCACACAGTGCCCCTAAGAGCCGCAGAGCCCATACAGCCCCCTTAAAAGCTTGTAGAGCCCACACAGCGCCCCCGAGAGACTGCACAGCCAACATGAGAGCTTGCACAGCCCTCCAGAGACCCTGGAGACATCAGGCCGCCACCCCGGAGCAACACAGAGTATGTAGCTTCATATTATTCTGCATTGCTGTATAATGTATTGCTGGGATTTGTAGTCCTCTATAGCTGATGGTATTCTGCATTGCTGTATAACGTATTGCTGGGATATGTAGTCCTCTATAGTTGGTGGTATTCTGCATTGCTGTATAATGTATTGTTGGGATTTGTAGTCCTCTATAGTTGGTGGTATTCTGCATTGCTGTATAATGTATTGTTGGGATTTGTAGTCCTCTATAGTTGGTGGTATTCTGCACTGTTATATAATGTATTGCTGAGATTAGTTACTCTACAGGGTGGAGTCAATGGCAGGACTACCAGGGTCACTGCTACTACAATACTCATAACTGTAAGAAATTACCTATACTTCACAACAACATTTATTCCATACATCAGGGCTCAACCATCCCAGGCGCCAGGTCACCATGGCAACTAGAAATGCCTTGGCGCCTAAGCTTTTGTCAGCCCTTTACCGCCACCTTCACCGCCGAACCAGCTCTGCTCCTCCTGTTCTCCTCCCCGCTGGGAGCCAGCTGCAGTCTGTGTCCTTCTCGATCCCTGCTGCTCTACCCTCCTGTACCAGCAGAAGCAGAGGGGATTGAAGGGGACACAGACCGCTGCTGCCGGTGCACAGCAGGGAGGAGAGACCACTGTCAGCCACTGTGCCCCCGCTGCAGATCAACTGCCCATCCAGTGGCCGGCAGCAATATTCAGCCTTTCATTGGCTATTTTAAATTGCAGTAGCCAATAGCAGGCTGGCCTTTGCACCTGCATACTGCCTGCTGTAAATCAACAAAGCAGCGGACCTGAAGGAGGAAATTGCTTTTGTCAAGGAAAGTTTTCCTTCAGGTCTTCCTCTGCTGATTGACAGCAGGCGGGTGCAATAGCCAGCCTGCTATTGCAATTTAAAATTGCCAATAGCAGGCTGGCTACTGCTCCCAGCTGCTGGATGGGTACTTGATGGCGTGTTTCTACCGCTGGCAGAAGAGAGAGCACGGGGGAGCATCTGAGGAACTGGGGCACCAGTGGAGGGCAGCAGAGGAGGGCCAGGGCAGCAGCAGATGATCCAGGGAATGAAGAGAAGGCACAGGGGCAGCAGAGATGAACTGGGAGGTGCAGAGAAGGCATGGGGGCAGCAGCGGACGGGCCAGGGAATGCAGAGGCACAGCTGGTCTCTCCTCCCTGCTGGTGCCGGCTGCAGTGGTCTGTGTCCCCACTGCCTCTGCTGAGGCAGGCAGGGAGGCAGCAGGGATTGAAAGGGGCACAGACCGCTGCAGCCGACACCAGTGGGGAAGAGAACAAGGAAGCAGAGATGCAGTGGATTCAACTAATCGAATCAACTAATCGATATGAGAATCGTCGCCAATTAGTTGTTTCAGCCCTAGTATTCTGCATTGCTGCATAATGTATTGCTGGGATTTGTAGTCCTCTATAGCTGGTGGTATTCTGCATTGCTGAGATTTGTAGTCCCTCTACAGCCTGGAGTCAGTCGCAGAACTAGCAGTGTTGTCAGCTACGACCGGGCCCTGGTGCTCCACCACTGTCCTAAAATCATTATTCTGTATTGTTTTAGAAAAACTGTCACGTGACACACACACAAAAAAAAAGGTTTCAGTAATGTATCTGTGAGGACTTGAAGAAAAGCATGGGTACTCATACACTGTCTGGAAAACAATATGGTATCGGTGCATTCCTACTGGTAAGTTAAAGTGGACACTTCCCGCCAAAATTAAACTTTCCAACAGTGTATCCCTCCCCTCTCCATAATCTAAAAAAAAAAATGATTACTATGCGGGTAATTTACCCTTTTTTGTTTTTTCCATGCCGGCCCCCTGCCTCCTGACCTAGGCGAGAATGACATGAAATCCTCCTCCTTGCAACCTCCTGGAATATGCACATCACATATTCCACAGGGTATCAGCTTTCAGACTGCACTGGAAGAGGGAGGATCTGGCTCTGTGTCATCAGGAGGCCGTCCCGCTACAAGAACCAGAAGAGACAGCCCACTCCCGATGCTGTATGTTAAGAAGATGGCGGCGTGCAGCAGTGTGAATATGTTTATTGTGGATATCAAAGCAAAAAAGTTAAAGGGGATTTAAAGTAGAACTGAAGTTATTTTGTTTTAGTTTTGGATACAGTAAGGGAGGATTATAACTAGGGATGCACCGATACTAGTATCGGTGCTGATGCCAAGTATTCGCCTGAATGTTCTGATGCCTAGCCTGATACCTGAGCTTCCAGTATCAGGAAGCCAGGCAGTGAGTCAATACATGCTGCCAGACTTCCTGATTGGCTGTGAAGCCAGCTACATGCTCCCTCGTCGCCAAGTGACGAGGGAGCATGGAGCCGGCTCCGCAGCCAATCAGGAAGCCAGGAAGCATGTAATAACTCGCCACCTAGATTCCTCATTGGCCGGGAAGGTGGCTCCATGCTTCCTCGTCACTTGGTGGGAGCATGGAGACAACTTCCCTGCTAATTGGGAAGCCAGGTGGCGAGTCATTACACACCGCCTGGCTTCCTTAATGGGACTTCCGGTATCGGTATTTGGTATCAGTGAGTACCAGAAAAAAAATATCAGTACTCAATATCGAAAAATCAATATCCCTAGTTAGAACCCCTGTCAGTTTTTTTTTGTTGCCTCATGTGTCTCATTGGGGAGTTTTCTCTTCCCTTCCTGTCAAATTTCAACAACAGGAAGTGAGATAAAAACCCTCCAAAGAGAGAGCAGTTCCTGGTGATCAGAAGTGTCACCAGAACTAGTGTCCCCAATGGAAGATTTCCCATCTAGTCTCCTGTTCTGATGACAACCCAAAATTTGGGATATTCTTTCACTATCAGTGGTAATGATCACCGGGACATATAGAGGGGGCAAATTCATAACAGGGGCACAGAGAGAACTAAAAACCTGACAGGGGGGGGGGTCTAATCTCTCTTCTATACAAAACTTTAAAAAAAAGTTTTGGTTTCAGTTGCACTTTTAAAAAGAATACACAGAGGGGTGAAATTCCTTTATAATTGGCTCCCGTCTAAACTGGCCCTAATATTTGTATGTAATATGGGGACTTTAGATTGTAAGCTCCTTGAGTGCAGAGGCTGCTGGCACTAAATAAATAAAATACATCTTCATTTCAGAATTCACACAAAGAGGGATTTGGTTTGTTTGTGGTCAGTACTAAAACCAAAGTACATTCCCAGGGGGAACAAATTCCCAGGGACAACCTCACTCCAAGTCAGCTGACACTCCTGCCATGGCAGAGGCTGCTGGGGCACAGTGGAGCTCCTACTTCCTCCCAGCTGGACACTCAGTCCCAGGTTACCTAAGCTGCACTATACAGGATCATGTCACCGCATTCTCGTCTCATTCCCTCCTACAGAGAGAGAGAGCCTAGAGGCCAGGACCGAGCAGCCGCACTCCACCAGCCTGCCATACCCCCGATACACCGGGCACAGCGTCTCCTGGGTGCCGCTCCTCACCTTCCCAATAGTTACTGCTTCCCGCCGCCATCTTTGTTGTCCAACGTCACCCAGTCCGGCGAGTCAGCGATAGAGAGGAGACTGGAAGCAGCTAGATCGCCGCTATGACGTGCCAAGCACAGCTCCGCCGAGAGGATGCAGCACAGCGACACCTTGTGACACTTTTCTTGAATTGCCGATTAGTGCTCTAAGTAATACTACTGGCTGAGAGTCACTGAAGTCTGGAAAGTGCTGCTGTCCATATCACTTTCAGATTTTTCTTCGCTGTTCAATTAAAAGATGCATTTCGACGGTTTACCAGCCCAAATATTCTTTTTTACAGACTGATCACAATGACAACTTTACTATACATGCTACGATCATATTGCGCAGCCACTTTACACTAGCCATCCACTATACTCTGCGTACAATCTCATTTAGATTTACAAAAACTGTGCAATGTGAGGACAGACCTAAACAATCCATTCACTTTGTATCAAATCAGTCAGATCCTTGTACTA
Organism: Nanorana parkeri; assembly: GCF_000935625.1. NCBI lineage: Eukaryota > Metazoa > Chordata > Amphibia > Anura > Dicroglossidae > Nanorana > Nanorana parkeri. Next base: position 82,182 of record NW_017308309.1, on the reverse strand, counting down.
CATAGTTGGTGGTGGATCTAGGAGATTGGGAAATCAGATTGTGCAGCATTTAGCAGGGCACCACAGAGTCACCCCTAAATTCACAAACATATGCAATTGCCTGGCTGCTGTGCATGGGTCATGGCATGGGATTGGGCTGGGCTGAGCCAAGAGGTAGGCAGAAGAGGTGGCAACTAGTGATGGGCCGAAAAAGGCCCGAGCTCAGTTCGAATTCGAACTCTAGAACATCACAAAAGTTCGAATTCAAACTCAATGCAAGTCAATGGGGTAGAACTTTCAAAACCAATTGTCCTCTTTAAATGCAGTTAAATATCGTGCCTGGGGGGTCCCCTTATCCTGCCTGTAAAGTGGCACATCTGTACAATGTATAGAACCTGCTGCAGCAAAAATAAAATTTCTAAAGAAAAACAAATTAAATTTATTTTCTTTATTTTAAATAGGGCTGCGGAAATTAACGATTCATTTCTTGATCTATTAAATCTCTTTTGATCGCTAAAGAAAACACTCACCTCTCCGCCGTCGGAGATCCGGTGACGTAACGGATATCGACGTCACCGGACTCCTCCCCCTTCCCCAAGTGACTCCGTCGGCTAAAGAAGGGAAGGGGGAGGAGGCTGGTGACGTTGATGTCCGTGACGTCACCAGACTCCTCCCCCTTCTTCCCTTCGTTAGCCAACGGAGCCACTTGGGCCGGTGTTATTGGCTATATTTTCAGTGTCAGTCTGTATTTACAGTGCCATTTGCTCGATTGTCAGTGTCAGTCTCTGTATGTGCAGTGCCAGTCCGTGTATGTGCAGTGCCATTGGCTGTTTTGTCAGTCCTGTATTTGCAGTGCCAGTCCGTGTATGTGCAGTGCCATTGGCTGTTTTGTCAGTCCTGTATTTGCAGTGCCTGTCCATGTATTGTTAGTGCCAGTCCTTGCTTGTGCAGTGCTAATGGCTGTATTGTCAGTGTCAGTCCTGTGTTTGCAGTGCCATTGGTTATATTGTTCTTGTGAGTCCTGTATTTGCAGTGCCAGTCCTTGTACATACAGTAGTGCCATTGGCTGTATTGTCCTTGTGAGTCCTGTATTTGCAGTGCCAGTGTCGGTAGTGCCAGTCTCTGTATGTACAGAAGTGCCATTGGCTGTATTGTCCTTGTGAGTCCTGTATTTGCAGTGCCAGTGCCTGTGTCGGTAGTGCCAGTCCCTGTATGTACAGTAATATCATTGGCTGTATTGTCCTTGTGAATCCTGTATTTGCTTCCCTTCGTTAGCCGACGGAGCCACTTGGGCTGATGAGTTTGCCCTAGAAACTTTCGGCACGAGCGCCAGCCAAGACATTGGCCTATACACATACTAATCCAGCACGTTATTATTCTGAGTTGCCCCACTCAAGCGGCGGCCATATTGAGTGGGGCACCTGAGGTAAATAACGTGCTGGATTAGTGTGATCCTAGTTCATTTTATTACTTCATTGCTGTGCTGTATGTGTATAGGCCAATGTAGTTGGATCTGTATGTGCGTTATAATTAATCGAAATTAATCGATTAACATTTTTTTAGATTAATCGAACACGAAAATTTTATTCAGTAACAGCCCTAATTTTAAAGCATGCAGTTCCCCCTCCTAAACAATACCAGACCCTTTAGGTCTGGTAGGAATGTTAGGAGGGACCCCATTTAAAAAAAAAAAAAAAGTCCCCCCTCAAAGTCATACCAGGCCCTTAAGATCCGGTAGGATTTTTAAGGAGGAACCCCCACCCCCACAAATGGGGTCCCCCCTAAAATTGCCAACCAGACCCTTGATCCGAGCACAGGCCCGGCAGAGCCGCAAAGGCCAGAAAAGGGGGACGTGGATTGGGATCAGGTCGGAAAATCTTCGAACAGAGCCAGGTATAATGACAGTGACCGCCGGCTGCCATCAGAATGCAATGCAAACAGCGAGAGATTCCTTGATCAGTGATCATAAGCATTGATAGAGGAATCTGTAATATTTTCTTTGTTCAGCCCGCGGGTTGAACAAAGAAAATATTACAGTGTATGGCCAGCTTTACTTACATTCACAGGGGGCTGCAAATTGGTTATTAATGGACCCCTAAGACTGTTATGCATTGTTCAGTTAGAATAAATAGCTGGCTGTTTAAGTTCCAGTAGCTGGATTTCTCCTCAGACTCAGTGTAGTAAAAGTTGTGGTTATTTAGATAAAAAAGCAGTTTTGTTTCACAACATGTATTGCTGCTGACGTCTAAGTCGGGATCCGCTGCGGCGTCTCAGTATACCGCGAGCTGTAGCTCGTGGTATACTGAGCTTAGGGTAACGGAAGGACGCTAGTTTGTGTCCTCCCGTTACCTTAAGGAGAACTATGGGGAAAAACACTGACCCCATAGTTCTCCTTTAAGTAGAAGAGCTAACATTCTCTTTCAGACTCTCAGTGTACCAGAAAAGAAACGGTGTGTTTTTCACAACATTCTGTGCTGTTTTTGTGTAAGAACTGAGAGATTATCTTCAAACTAAGGCAGGCTCTATATACACAAGCAGAGCTTGTTTTAAAAAATGTGTTTTCGGGACGATTTTGTAGATATGTGCGATTCGTTTTGTTCCAAATCAGAATTCAGACGAATTTTCCGAAATTCAGACATTCGGACACATCAGAATTTCCAAATCCCAATGCATCCGAATGTGTTAGAATCAGAGTTTCCATTTTCGAATTTCGTTCAAAAACTAATCTTAATCGGACATGTGACTTTTATGGCCAATCAGATGTGTTTTTCGGTTTAACGCATCTAAATGGATCTGAACACAAATTTTCATTTCGGCAACATGGGAGCCATATACAGTATAAATACATACATATGAAGCTGAGGCTTCTCGACCCGAATGGTATTCGGGAGCCAAAACTCCCCTCAGGAAGGGGTACCTTGCAGGATAAGACTGCCAATTCAGACACTTGTCTCATAGAGGTGATGGCTATAAGAAATATCACCTTGTGGATCAGAATAGAGAGAAATATCTCTGAAGGATTCAGACAATGATTTTAAAAGCACAGAGAGAACCAGATTCAGATCCCATGGAGTTGCAGGGAGGAAAATCAAGTAGTTGCAGGTCTAAATCAAGTAGTGAGCAGTCTCTGAAACAAGATAGTCCTGGCAAAAGTGGCTCAAAGTGGTGACACCCAAACACTGGTCCAGACAAAGCTGCAAGAAAGAGAGGATTTGTCCCACACAGAAAACCCTTGGGATGGAAGCCCCGAGATTTGAACCAAATCAAGTATGCCTTCCATGGCCGACAATAAACTTTACAAGGAGTATCCTAACTAGAATCTTAGGAAACACACATTCACAGATACCCTTAACCCAAAAAGGAACCCAATAGCCATGCTGTTGTTATGAAGTGGTTATGAAGTAAAATGGCAAAATGATGATCAGACACAGGTTTTGTCTAATGTAAAAACCTGGATGGTTTCTCTAGTTAGCTAAGAAGCACATGTTTTCCTAGTGATCTCTCTGCAAAGGCCCTAAAATTATGGAAGTTTCTACGGTTATCTACAGCTACTGGTGAATTCAGGACTGGATATAGAAACCCTGGACAAATTTCGTCCGAATTTCGATTCGAACGAAACGAATTGCACATGTCTATTTTACAACATATCGGTCATGAATCTACCAGCGCTATTGACTATCGATACTAATGGAGGCCGCGCATGCGCACAAACCAAATCTCCATGTTGCTTGAATACGCGCGCAAACCGGGAGTGTGCGAAAACACGAGCAACAACCTTCGCAAAGGAAGTGCTGCTGCTACCTGGTTAAGCTCACCATATAAAAACGAGCCTGCCCCTGATCCATTGCTGATGGTCTTTTCAGCTAGTGTTCCTGTGTGCTTGTACCTGTTGGATTCCTGTGACCTGCCTGACTTGGTTTGTTTGGACTTGCTACTTGATTACTGCCTGCCCCTGACCTCGGCCTGTTTCCTGGACTTTGCCTTCTGCCTCCTGATTTTGTACTTTGCTGCCCGGCTGTCTCCGACCTCTGGCTTTCCTGACAACGCTCCAGACTCTTGGGCCTTCTCCCACGCTGTCTGCTCGGTGGACCCCCGGCTTGCTGACTACACGTCATCAGGACGTCTCCTGCACAGTGTCGGTTCCCATCAGTGGCATTCGAGCTCCTCGCTATCCAACTGCTCCCTGTTCCCACCTCCAGGTGCGGAAGGACACGAGTCGCAAGAGAAGCCTCCTCACCTTCTGGTCTCTTACCAGGTACGTGACACTATCCAGCATTTCATATATCCAGCATGAATCTACCAGCAGATGTTGATAGTAGAAATCTTCCAAACAGGAGAGCACACTAGCAAAACCTGAGTCATAATGGTTTAAAGCGGGGTTATCCTGTGCTGGCTACGGATTTTTCCTGCCTAGTGTCCATTTCTCCTGTAGGTGGCAGTATAACACCAGTCTAAGAATTCCTGTGTGCCTCAATGGACGATATAGAAATATTTTGAGTCATTTATTTAAAAACAAAAAGATGGACTTCTAGGTCATGATGTTGATTCATATTTCTTCTTCCTTTTTACCTTTTTGTACTGCAACTACTCAATGTGGATAAATTACAGCAAGACATATAATTACTTAATGACAAATATTCACAACACAATAAATACTTGTTAACTCCTCATCAGGCAGTATCTAGCATACACTGCAAATAGCTTCCCTGCATCATTAGTCCTCATTAGTAGGAGATAAGAGAGTATGACATGCATTATGGGCAGAACACTGGTTGATTTACATGATCAATAATCTCTTTTAAGCATCAGCAGATTTTATGTAGCAGGACATCAATCTGGCTACAGAATTCCAGTGCCATTCCTTTAAGGGATCACATGTTGTGAAGCCTTTTGGGGGTTTTCTTGGTTTGTTTCTGTAAATGCCTCTAAATTATGCTTCTCAACACAGACTGTTTCATGGCAGAATAAATGACTACTTTTATTTTAATGTTTACTCTAGGCCAGTTTTATACTGTTACATTTTTTTTTCCTTTTCATTCCCTGGCAAAATATGTCAGGTGTAACCCTGTGTGCTGCTCAGTGTCTTCAACACATAACAGAAAAGTACAACGTATACCAATAGCAAGAGCAACTATAATGAACAACTTGTAACAAACCAAAGCAACCAATCAAATGCCATGTTTGCACTGATCTGACTTTGGTAGATTGAAATCTGATTGGCTGTTGATGGTTCTGCACTTTCCATAGATTAGTTACGCTGCACATTGTAGTTAAGAGCCATATAAAATAGAGTCAACAGTATGTATCCGTGTAGCTATAATGCACTCATGACTTTCATACACACATACATACACATATATATCTCAATTATATAATTATCTGTTTTAGAAAATCAATCTTATGTCCGTTTGATGCCTCCTACTTTTATTTTAATGTTATAGGGAATTGCATCAGGCTAAAAAAAAGGCTTTTATAGTGTTTGCGTTCTCTTCTTTTCTAATACGCAATTTTATTAGAGCCAGTACCCACCAAACTTTTAAAAATGTGTACCTGGATCTGAAAACTGAATGAACAGTAGTTTTTCCTGTACAGTTAGTTTTTTCTAACAGCTTGTGTAGGCAAGCAAAGGCAGGATCCTTTCAGGTGCGCATACCATGCGTTTGAGATCAGTTTGAAGTTCGCAAGTAATTCAGTGCACTCTTCCCAGTGTACAGGTTCCAGACTTCCAGTGGGTGCCGCAATGGTGGTTTGACAGATAGCGCTGTCATCCACAGGCCTCCCTAACCGCAGTGCTTCAAGAAAGGTGTCCCTCTGAGGCCCTGAAACTATGAATCTCTCTGTCTGCTACAATAATAAATAGGGTGTGCTGGTGACATTTGGATATTTTGCAATCAGCTCCTAATGCATTCATAGATGCTTTTAATCTATAGATCACCTCCTAAGCAGCTCACAGAGGGTTGTTGTTGTCCTTCTCCTCATGTCAATGTGTTTGAACCTGCCAACTAGCAACCCAGGCCCAAGCACTCTATATTGGGAGGTCACATGCTTTTCATGGATTAGTGGGGAAACACAGCAAAGATATAAGAGGGTTGGGGGTGAGCTTTCAAAAGACTGAATGGGCAATTTAACAGAGTATTTATAACAATCTGTAGAGCAAACTGTTACAGACTCATATTAAAAGTGAAACTAAACTCAGGAGTTAAACCTTAAAACTGCATTCAGGTAACCTATTAACAAAAATGTATCTTATTTGTGTATCACCCGGCTGTAGATCCTCAAATCATCTCTGAATTCATACTGACGCTGTCCTTCCTTCTGGAGGGTGGCTACTTTTGTTCCCCATGGTCCCTGTGTGTGTTGTAAAGTAACCACCGCTCCAAGCTTACTCCTGTGATGGACTACAATCGCAATACAAATTAGAAAAACTAAACGTGAGATTGTAGTCCATCACCGGAGCGAGCTTGGATCAGCGACTATGACTAGACGACAACTATCACCAATAATGAGATGATTTGAGGATCTACAGCCGAGTGATACACAAATAAGATACATTTAAAAATTTAATAATTAGGGTACTTGAATGAATTTTTAAGATTTATCTTTTGAATTTAGTGTCTTTAACTAATTCACCCACGTTGCAGCAAGCCACAAGTGCAGTAACACACTTCCACGCATTGTGTGCTGTATCAGAAAAAAGAATGCAGCTTTGTTTTCTGCTCCATTGTGGTGTATTGTCACAGCATACAGATGTAAATGAGGCCCACAGATGACAGCTTATCATTTACTACATAAGGGTAGGTGAACATTAATAAGAAATGAGCTGCATGACTCCTTCACACAAGTATGCATCCTGCATTTATTACCACAAAAGGATGAGAATATAAAAAAATCAAGTGACAACATAAAAGACATCATGTAGAGTGGGCTGCTCTTTACAGGCACAAAAACAATTCATACAACCATCTTTATACCAATGAAACAACAGTATTCAGGCTGTCATCCAAACCTCAATGAAGGTTTTTAAAGCATAATTAACACTTTCAATGGAGTCACGGTATTAATCCCCACAGTAAGGTATTGCAACATTGTACTGATCAACGCCATATACTTCCAGTGCTTCAGCTGCTGCAACAAGGCACTTCAGGAGTTATTACATATTGAAACAGGTGGGCAGAAAATACATATCCAGAGTGCCTTATTGAGAGAAACCCTTAATACTGCATGGCCTCGATTTTTTTTCCACTGTCAAATATATAAAATGTAAGAGCAGAATGGGGTCAATACGTTTTCATTAAAAGAAATCTGAGAGAGGTGTTTTGCTTTGTGATAAAATGCCTTTAAAGATGTATACAGTACAACATTGACTAATATGACATACAAGAGATTCTTAAATTGGGGGTGCGTGTATGTCCAAAGCTTCAACTTAAAGTGGTACTATGTTATAGTAAAGTGCTTGACAGTCTCTCTCATCGCAATGTTCCACCATAGGGGGCACAAGTCCAATAGTAAACTGTACTGAATCTCTAGTTATCTTAGACACTGCCGTATGATCACATTACAAATCCATTTTAAATAACATCTAGTCTGAGCTTACTATAACCAAATACAAGTGTTGCTATTGTGCCTTTGTTCTTACATGGTGTCCTGTATAACAAAGCCACCAAATATCCGGAGAGCAGGTAGATCACACCCCTATGTTTGTATCATCCCTGTCACAGAGTCAAGGAGACATATCATTGCTGTAGTCTCCCCACCCCACTGTGTCTTGGGGTGGGAGAGATCTCTGGCATCACAGGACAAGCAAATCTGCAGCAAAACATCGGTCTTAAAATGTTGCTATTTACTGAATCTAAATCAGCTACAGAACCTAGTCTAATTACACTAAAAAAACACAATTCTTTCATTTACAAAGGACTTTAAAATCCAGCTGGCAGTGTGTATTATGTTATACCATCTGCACGCAAAACTTGCAGATTTAAAGGCCAGCCCTATATTCTCTTTGTCAGGGGTAGGCAACCTTGGCACTCTAGCTGTGGCGAAACTAGAGTCCCATGAGGCACTGCAAAAGTCTGACAGCCACAGACATGAAGGGATTTGTAGGTTCATCACAGCTGGAGTGCCTAGGTTGCCTACCCCTGCTCTAGGCGGTTCAGTGTTTTTAAATTTTGGATAGAGGTGGGGACGAGTTCAAACCAGTCAGGTTTTATTGTTGTCTGTGCCTCCACTGGGGAGGGGTTTGCCCCATTTTCTGTCCTGGTTCCAGGCTGTCACCAGGATAATCCGTAATGGAAAACCTCCCCAGTGGGGACAAAGAGCATAAAATATTTTTTTTTTCAAGTAGAATGTAGATGGGTGAGAATATCCCCGAATTACAGGGACAGAAAGTAGGAAGAAATTACACAATCCTGGCCAGCAATAAAACCTGACAGCAGATCTAACCCTTCCTTACTCTATGTAAAAGAACAAATGTATGGTTCTGGCCTGACACAGATGGACTTCCTCTTGCAGGTCTACAGTTCCCTGTATTTGAGAATAGTTCACACTCCCATTAATCACAGCCTTAGTCTGACACCAAAGAGCAGCTGGCATCCTCCTATTTTTAAGCATTGGCTGGCTACGCATATATGCCTAAAGAGATCATTGAAAGTAAATAACTGGAGACTCAACCTTCTACAGACATATTTGTGCAGAATTATGTCTGCACAAGATTATAGTATGACTTTTTATGATATTGAAAAGTCAACCTTCAAGAGAAGGTCCACCAAAAAGCATTCGGTGAATAAGTGTTGAGTGCTATACAAGACACTTCCTTTGGTTTCCCTATCCCCGTGTCCAAGCTCTTTTAGCTACCTGCTCCTCACTGCAGCTTTTCCACACGAGGTCGCCAAGACTTTCCACAGATTTCTATAGGTGAGATACTTACAGCAGGCAGAGTGTGCTGCAAGTCAGGGAGACTTGGAAGGAACTACGGACAAGCAGGTGAGAAGGACTTTCATGTAAATCCGTCCTCAATCTGTTCAATAAAACAATATTAAATGGAGTTACCCTCCAGTAATTGGGCCATTGGCAGGATACATTTTCAGCCACCAGACCAAGGATCAGACCCTTTGTTGAAATAATCCTTGCATACTGTGCTGCTTGAAAACTGCATGTTATTCCAGAGCCCAAAGTCGCAGACATTGGATAGAACAGCATAACAAGCTTTTGATCAGACAAGTATAAAGACCAGTCAGATCATTCAATCTACAAAATAAGGCAGTGGTCACTTGTGCTGAAAGAATAGACTTCAGCATGTAAATAACTAAATATCCCTCTTCATACTGTATCTTATGAAATATGTTTTATCTAGGATCAACCCCAAAAGCTTCCAGTTCACAATATACAACACCATACCCAGGAAACATCTGCTACCTGCAAGAAGCGCCATGGTAAGTATAAAATCTCAAAAGCCAATAGCATTTTCAGTACAATCAGTGAAAAAGTCTTGGGATAATTACTGCATAGGATAGGAGTGCTGAATCCCATTCAAATCTGTACAGGGCAGCATAAGGCAGTGGATTTGGCAGCCATCTTTGCAAACTGAATGCCAGTTCAAAGTTTAATCTTTTGTCACAAACATCACAAGCAGACACTTTCCAAAAAAAGTATTGCAAATCTAAACGATCCAGGTAACTTGATCAATCCCTAAAATGTAGGGACTACAAACATGGGGCATCACACGCATTTAGAAGATGACACCTCTTCATATATCACTTACACATAAAGAAACATTTTTATTCCCACATAAGGAATGTTCGTGCATAACTTAGCTTGGCCTTTAGTAATGCAGAACACAGCTGCTATGTTTCATTGAATAAATTAACAAAGCAAGCAAGGAATTCTGGGAAATGTGCTTGTTGCTACCTTGCCGGAAATGGCAAGTCGTGATAAAGGGGAAAACCTGCTGACAAGTCAGCAGCCTATAGAGGAAGCTGGTGTTGTGTTGTACATAATGTCCATATCCTCTTCATTACTATACTGTTCTGAAGAGAACCAAGAGATATTAAAGCACTCTAGTTCACAAACTTTTTGGATTTCGAAATAGACATTCAGCAACTATTATGAATGCTAGTGTTCTCATGTAAGACATTCATATTTTGTGGCATACATCAATAAAAAAACTGGTCAAGAAATAATCCCAATCAGTTAGCAAATACAATAAAAATGACATCACCTTCACCTAGACAGTCATATTGTTCTGCTGTGGAGACGTCATAGTAGAAAGAAGTACAAAGGCTCAGTGAAACACTTTGCCGAATATTGCAATAGATCCTAACTAAACTACAATGGCCACAGAGCAGAAAAGTGTGCGCTAGGTACGGCCTCACTAGCAATCCAACGTCGTTTGGTTCCTTAGATCTTTGTGACAATGGGCTCCATTCACACAAACACACACAAATAATAATATCAAATAAAATAAAAGGACACTTAACATATTAGTTCCAAAAAAGAGCAATGGCAAAATGTGCAAGAATGGATGTCAGGAAGTTGCTGAAGCCAAACCAGGAATTGTTCCTTAGAGTGGGGAGAACTGGGTCTTCTGCTTGGTGCAACTAGGTCCTGGCTAGTTTATGTTTTCAATGCTTGCTGGTGTAGAGTGTCTCTTCCTCTGTGTCTGTTTCATCCTGGAACTCATTGCTTAGTAGGGATTTCTTGGATCCGGCCGACATCAGGCGGATCTCATCCTCATAGTCGTCATTATGCTGTCGCAAGCGATGGAATCCATCTTTGTGTCTGTTGGACTTGATAGAGCACACACACCAGATAATGCAGGCCATAAGAAGCAAGGCTGTCATTGTGGCTCCTGAAAACCAGTAACAAAACGGTTAAAAACCGAATCTTAAAATAAGAATGATACTACAAAACAAAACACACACTGTGGGAATCAAATATTAGCATGGTTATTTACGACAGTCCTAGCCAATATAGTCATTCAAATGTTGCTGTGCAGTCAATTGAAATCTAATTGTGTTTTTTTGGTAGGCTATACAATTGTGCTTCCAGAAAGTGCTGGATTATTTGTAAAAGAAAGGCTTGGGATGAATAAATGCTTACATCCTATTTAAACTCAGCCTTCATCCTGTTTGCTTGTTAATGGAAGGTTAGGTCATGAATGAATTCAGTATTATGTGCAATTTACATCCTATTTCACATATAAAGACGCCATCTCCCTCTCCCTCCAGCAGTCTAAAGTCCTGTGAGTCATCACATAGTGCATAGGACGTGAAGACGCCGAGGGACATTCCACCACTGGAGCAGAGGAAGAGGCAGGCTGTGGAGACGAGTCTAGCAGCCGCCAGCCACCTCCAAAGTTCAGCTCAGTATATCTTTTTTTATTTTCGTCCCTAGACAAAAACTAGCACTTAACCCTTACAGTGGGGCTACACAAGCACTGCAAGAGTTAAGAATATTTCTGCCCAGAGTACTTCTTTAATGACGTTAATCAGTCCCAAGTCTTTCTATAAGGACAGATCATGGAGACGGTGCTCAGGAAAACCTGGGTCGAGCCATTTTGCCTGCTGCAACAAAACATCTGAAAAGAAAAATATTTGTAAAAGTTTTTTTCGATATGCTGTGTGAATGGAAACACACAACAAACAGAGGGGTTTTCTCAGATTTGACTGCAAAGTTGGAATACACTTTAAAGATTATTGTTGGATGTCTCCAAAGGTTACTGCCCTCCGTACAATGTAACCTGCCTTATTAACAACATACCGTATTTTTCGCTCCATAAGATGCACTTTTGTCCCCCCAAAAGGAGGGGGGAAATGTGCCTGCGTCTTATGGAGCGAATCCCGACGCCCGAGACATGCAGTTTCGGGCGCCGGGCGAGTAGTAGGAGCCACTGCTCATTTAATATGAGTGATCTAATGAGATCACTCGTATTAAAACCGAGCAGCGGCGATCGAGATCAGTAATAGGAGCCACTGCTCGTTTAATAGAACATAGTCTGCTCTGTGCAAACACTGAGACCGTGGCGCTGTAATTACAGCGCCACCTGTCTCAGCAGTCACTAACTGCAGAGTCTGTCACAGCTTCTGTCATAGAAGCTGTGACAGAAGCTACTGTCTGTCGAGTGCTCCATAAGGCGCACCGGACCTCACTGAGTCCTATGGTCCGGTGCGTCTTATGGACCGCAAAATACGGTAGATATGTGTTTGATTAGTAACAGTTTGTCAATAATAAATATGTTACAATATCCTACCTGCAATAGTAACAACCAGCTCCCGAGGCAGTCCAAAAATACGGTTATCCATGACAAAGATTATTTCAACAGAGCTAGCTGCATCATGTCGCACATGAACCTGGAAAGAACACAAAAGACAAATAATAATGTAATAAATTAGCATTTTGTGTTTTTGTACTCTACTGTAAAACCCTTTCTTAAGTCCATTAAGAGACACAGGAAGTCTTTGGGTTATACTTCAGCCTACAGGGAAATTAGACATTGCTAAAAAAAGGCCGACCCAGGGTAAAACCCCCTCCTACTACCAGCCTGCAATGCCGCACCACGAACATGATGAAAAAAACACAGAGGGTACCCGTTTGCCTCAATAAGCTCTAAGAAAAGGTTTCTATGGTTAGTACAAAATTCCAATTTTCTTTCAGTGGGTTCTGAAGCACAAAGAGAACCAGAGTCAGATCACACTGTTACTGTAGGTGGAAGGGAAGTGGGAAGCCACACGGGAGACTCTTTGTAAATAGGCCTTAAAGAATGAGAGGCTGACACTCTGAAATGCAAAGAAAAGGACAAAAACCTGACCCTGGATAGTGCTGAGGTCCAGATGGTGGTCTACACACAGCTGCAGGAAGGAGAGGATCTGTCCCAGAGAGAAGCTGCTGAGGTGAAAGACACAATAAGTGAAGTAAGCCTTGCGCATCTGATGATAGACTCTGTGGCAAGTAGACTCCCCAGATTTGAGCATGACGATATATCTGCTAGAAATCTCAGCAGGTTGGCTTACCACACCTGCCTAAGACCAATCCAGAGCAATGAGGATCACTTGAATGCCCTCCATCTCGATCCTGTGAAGCAGACTTAGAAGTGGTTTCAGCTAAGGAAATCTGCATGACAACTGTCTTCGATTGGAATGTACAGGGCAGAAATGTGCAGTTATGCCCAGGACAAGTTGTGCTCTACCTCTCTTGCCATAACAAGACTTCTGGTTCCTCCCTGACGGCCGATTTATGCTACTGCCTGGGCCTTATTGGATTGAATCACCATCAGATAGCCCTCCAACAGGTTGGTCCAGTGCGGAATGCTTAGCCAAATCGCCAAAAGCTTCAGCATGTTTATCAAGAGGAGAGATTCCTCCGATGATCAAGTCCCCAAGAAAGATTGTGGGAATCTTGCAAAAGACGGGAAGAAAGGGACTTCCCTAACTACAGAGCTGGATTCCTAAGTCACCAAGTTAGGGACATCTTGATCCTTGTTGTCAAATGTATTGGCCTGTCCTGGGGAAGAGCACTCTGGCCTAAGACAGGTCCAGGACCAGACCCAGATATTCCAAACAATGAGCCTGTTCCAGTGATGATTTCTGAAGGTTCAGAATGCAGCAAACCTCTGTAAAGTTTGGACTGTCAGAAACCTTGTCAACTGTTCCCTCAACAGGAGGTCCTCTTAGTATGCAACTATGGGGATGCCATGAGAACACAACTGGGCTAACACTGGGGCCAGCATGTTGGTAAACATACAAGGTGCAGAGAAGAGGCTGAATGGTAGGGCTACACATGGTAGTGTGGGGGTCCCACAGCAAAGTGTAGATATCACTGATGTGCTGGAAAGATGGGTACATGTAAGTAAGCATCTCTGCTTTCCATAAAAGCCAGAACATCTTCCTGGTGCAGAGAGGCAATGACGGATCTGGTGTTTTCCATCTGCAACTTTTGGGCCCGAATGGAAACATTGAGCCTTGAGATCCAAGATGAGGTGAATGCTTTTGACTTGGGAATAAGGAACAGTTTAAAAAAAAAAAAACCCTGGAACCATTTCACTGTAGGAACTAGGTGTTTAATGGAAGCCTTATTCAAACATTTATTCTCACTGCTGCTTCATCATAAACATGCTGTCAAGAATTTACTTTTTATGGCAGTATGGAAATTCAGATGAGCACAGGAATAAGAGTGTATCCTTGCAGAAAACAAATATCTTCCAAATTTATTGATAAAATTATAAAGAAAAATAATAGTAAGAAAAGTGTCAGGTTAATGTGCTTATTTCAGGCTGTGAAGGCAGAAGTAGCTACAGAACAGCTCAAAGCTAAAAACCCGGCACACAAAATGTAATTTCAATATATTTCACAATAACCAAAAACATATCAATGCACATTATGTACACTAAATGCCTTTGTAAACTCAAACCAAGGGAACCAAGCGTGAGTGTATGGCCAGCTTTTACAACACCCATGTGGTTCCTGTGAAAAAGAGGAGGTACAACTGTAGGAGGGAACAGAGCGGGAGTTGAGAGGGTGGAGGATATCATTTTAAAAGTAGCAGAGATGTTAAAAAGTCCAGTAGGTGTCTTAGCAAACAAGACTCCGCGTATACATTAAATAATAATTTTGGGTGGACAATTCCATTAACCCAAACCAATCAGCTTACTTTAGTAATAAGCAACATCCGACTGTACTACATACAGTTAAGATGATCTGCTTAAGCAAATACATACCTGTGTATTCTGCTGCTGATAGCCCTCTGCAATGGCATTAATATTATGGAAACCTGGTGCAAGCAGAACATGGAAGTATCCTCCCTCTTTGGTGTAGACTTTTGCTAGTTCATTGAAGATGATGGTGGCTTTAGGGACAGGTTTCCCCTTCTCGTCCTTTACAATACCATGCACACCTTTATGTACCTGGAACCAGGAAATGCATTGTGAGGACATGCACGTCATTCTTGAACACACTAACCTGACACAGCTGGCATCAAATGCAATGTTTACCATAGCTGGAACATAGCACTTCATCTAATAATTAAGAGCTGTGGGGAGGTCATTCTCATGAGATCATGTGCCCACTGTGCAAACAAGAATTGTTCTTAACAAAATACTATTTATATTCATAAGTCAAATAAATACAATGGAAAAGCATAAGTGTCCACCGGACATTATAGGTCACAGTACCCAAATGAATCAACTAATAAAAATAAAATAAAAAATGAAGTGCAATAAAGATCAGATGTAAAGACTGATGACACAACCTAATAAATCCATAACACACAGCATATGTAAGAAGTGCAGAAACAGATTGACAGTCATACACAGCACATACACACTTGCCTGCTTCACACAGTTCTGTTGTCAATGTGAACAGGAGCAGAGCTGGCTGTATTCCTTTCCTATTATTTATTGATGAATACCTTTAAATCCAAAGATTCTATTACACGTTCAATTTCCATTTACGTTACTGCCTACTCTAGTTACACTTCTCTTTCCCTTAACCCATCAATGTCTGCGGGCTTTCTTGTATCATACCAAACGCCAACAACATTGAGATTACAGGGTCCTGACTAAGTTCCACAGTCTGAAGTTTATTGCAATTAAAATGCTAAAGATTCAGCATGTTTATCAAAAGGAGAGATTCCTCCAATGATCAAGTCCCATGCACCCACAGGGTGCTCAGGAGAGATTGTGAGAATCTTGCAAAAGACAGGAAGAAAGCAATTCCCCCGACTCTTTCCTTTAACCTAACAACGTCTGCAGGCTTTCTTGTATCATACCAAACGTCAGCAACATTGAGATTACAGGGTCGTGACCAAGTTCCAAAGTCTTATTTGACACACAAAAAAGTATTCATGGTAAGCAAAGTTCAGTAACACAGCAACCAATCAGATGGACTGGGTTTTGATCAGCTGAGATGAGCTAATGCACGTTATGCTGTTATAGAAGAACTCCGGGCAAAACTTTTATTACCCTTGAAGGGTTAACTGCTCCAAAAAAAAAAAATTAAGCAGCAGTCCAAAGTCCCATTAATCATCACGTTCCACACATGCTGTAGAGACATGAGGACGCTGAGGAATATTTCAATGTTGCCGCGTAGAAGGAGACCGGAGAAGCAGAGCGCTGCTCAGCTGTTCAGATGCAGTTAATCGCTGCAGTGCTGGTGGTAGCCCCACTACAAGGGTTAATAAAAGCTTTCCCTGGAGTTGTCCTTTAAATGGGCTAGTGTAACGCACCAGGAAAGAACCTCAACAGCTACAAATGATGAAAGGATCAGACAGAGAATAAGTATGCAGCAGTGACTGAAAGATGTAACCTAATCTAAGTTTGAGGCCAAAATGCTGATCATTTGTGAAAACGGAAGACTGTAAAGAGCAGCTACCAATCAGTTTTATTCAGGTTAGTGCATTCAGGAAGACATCAGAAAGCATTTGACCGAGGTTGCCGGAACCTCTTGTCGAATCTTAAAGCTTTTGCTAAAAACAATTTTATAACAAACTGCTATTCTAAATTTGTAATTCAAGTGTTTTCACAGAATATCCAAAATCATAACTTGCATTTCCTCTGGACGGCACTCTATGCATTGTTGTTGTGCCAATCTGAAGGCCACACGAAGTTTGGAGGTCTGCAGCTATTGACTCTGCAGACAGTTGGAGACTTCTGCGCACTGTGCGCTTCAGCATGCGCTGACCCCGCTCTGTCATTTTACGTGGCCTACCACTCCGTGGCTGAGTTGCTGTTGTTCCCAGTTGCTTCCACATTGTTATAATACCTCTAACAGTTGACCGTGGAATATTTAGTAGCAAGGAAATTTCACGGAACACCTGAATCCAATGATTTGGAGGGGTGTCCCAACACTTTTGGCAACATAGTGTATGTGTACTATATGTGTTCTTACTCCTCCTCCACATGAAGGAACAGAAGAGGGTTACCCCTCTTCTGTTCCTTCATGCCTCCTTTTGATTGTGTTCCCGAGGCAGCAGTGGTTACGGAGGGCGGAAACGATGCCTAGTATCGTGCCTAGTATCTAGGGACACCAAAAAGAGACTCCAAGACGTAGTGACGCATGTGCAGCAGTCTCATACTGTGCGGGGGTGCCCCGCCTCCACCAAACCACTGCCCTGGAAACCAGTGACGTGGCAGCAATCCGTCTTCACGGACGGACACATAGTCAGTCTGGGTCACATCTCGGATTCAAGCTGCTTCTTTCCCCTAGCACCATTTAGAGGTCAGTGGCCCCAAAACATTGGCTGTATGATGCATGTGACAATTTAATAAAAAGTGCCTATACTTCTTGCACGCATCATCGAGTGCTGGTGACTTCTATTATTGACCATAAAAAGAATCCGTCACCTCCCAATGCTATCATATAGAGGCTTGTTAGCTTGCGATAGCAATAAAGACAAAAAAAGGGGGGGGGGGGGGAGAGTGTTTAAAAAAAAAAATTGATTTAAAAAAAATTCAAAGCAACCCTGTCACTCCCGTCATCTGAATGCGAATGCAAATGTGAGTGTTGGGCATGCACGTGTACATAAAAAGTGATTGCGCTACATATGTTAGGTATTGCTATTCAATTGCCATAATTCGCTGTGTTTTTTTTTACCAGTGTTTGTATACACAAAGTCATTTTAATTTATTTTTTCCTTAAAATATCGATTTGATAAACATTTGGGCAAATGGCATGCAACCTTAAAAAAACACAGCTACCATTTTTTTTCTATTTTACAGGGCCTCTGCTTTCAGAAAATATATAATAGTTAGGGGGTGCTCCGGACCTGAGGTGGTTAAACTTGAACCTTCTGATTGTAATATCACATTAAGGCCATTAGATGGCACTAAAAGTATACAGCGTTACCTCGGTTCACAAACTTAATTCGTTCCACGATTCTGATTGCGAACCGAATTGGTCACGAACCGTATCATATTTCCCCATAAGGTTTAATGTAAATAAGGTTAATGCGTTCTGAACCATATGTAAATGTTTTTTTTTTTAACCACAAAAAATATGAAACAAAGTACAGTACGAAGAGAGTGAAAGAGAGCCTTTGCACTTTCTTTGGAGCCATGCTGGATTGAATAATACTGTACAGTACTGTATGTGCTAAAAAGCACACAAAAAAGCTTCACAGCAAGTGTGCACAAGTCTATCTGCGACCGCAATCTCGACTAGAGAAAGCCACGACCACGTCTCAGAGCGGGGAAGATGGCCGCGGTCATGTTGGTCACCCGATTTGGAGTTCGTGAACGGAAGCAAAATTTTGCTGAACTTCCTGTTCGCCAACCAAATTGTTCGCGAACAGAAGCGTTCAGGAACCGAGGTATTACTGTATAGGCAATCAATATTTATGTTATTATTTATTACAGATATTTATATTTTCCATGTGCCAGCTAGTGGCCATAATGCAGTATTACAACCAGAAAGTTTGAATTCAATTACACTTTTTAAAAAACAAACAAACTAAAAGAACATTTCAACATATAACACATTGAACAAACGTTTGAACATATAAGGGCAGAGCACAAACATTCACAGGGTGAACAGTTTTGCGAATTGTTTACAAATCAATCCCATTACATCCAGTTCCTTACCTCAACTAGCATGGCCAGAAGGGATTTCTGGTTCTCAGTCCAGAGGGACTTCAGCTGTCCAGCACCAGGAAATAAGCAGCAGCTTGTATACACTGTGATCTCAGGACAGTGACCATGAGTAACACTGAAATCCTGCAACAACATATGTTATATGTAATATTTAGTCATGCACCTACTCTGTAACAGAGCTTTCTTACAGACAAAATAAGTCATGTTGGTGTTCCCTTATACAAAGACACGCACACTACTTGAACGTTTCTACTTGTATTTCAAACATGGTCACAATCCTAGTTTTCTGCACTGTAAAATATTCACTGTACACATCCCCATTTAGTGTGCTATATGGCAAGTCTATGCAACTAAATTGAAAGGTGGATGATGCCTGTATATATGGGGACACTTTCAGTCCACATTCTATAAATCCCTCTACTGACTGGCAGCAAGCGCAAGAATACATTCAGTCTAATAACTAAATCCACACAGCAGGTGGTACATGGGGCTTTAAAAAAAAACAAAAAACTGTATCAAGAGAAATATGGGTGCTGCTACTGTTGACTTCCTCTAGAAAATAAAGCTGCCTGGCAACCAAGAAGAACTTTATACTTGAAAGAACAGTTGAAGTCACTGCACTCGGACAACACACAGAAAATAAATTGTACAATAAGATGAGAACTACTAATGTAATAACATGTTTCACAAAAAAGAACTGAGGTCATTAGCAGCACAGGAAACCAGAATTTTCAGAAGGTAAGCAATGACAGTCTAGATATTTCTACCAGTCCCGGTTTTGTTAGAGGGGAATGCATACTCTAGATTTTTTAGCTATACATTGTATAAAAGTGAGATTGATTAAATGCAAATAATATTGTCAACATCTGTTACTCCATATAATTTGTAACTTATTTAAATGTGCGTCCAACGCACTCCAATAGACAGAAAATTGGACATGCCCTATTTTTTCAACACTGCGCACCGCAAGGCACAGGGGTACATTATTGTGTCTTGCGCTGCAACACATGTGCATTCCTTTAGATTGTTGAGGGGCCAGTAAATATAAACACCACCACAGTGCACTAATATGTGCATTGTGTGCTGCAAAGCACACATTATCACAATGTATAGGTGCGAGTGAGCCCTAACCTACATGGACCATGCTTCTTGTTTTGCATTGCTACAGAATGGTTGTGTTTATTCCTCCACCTTATCATTTTTGTTTTCCACGGATTTACTGAAACCAGCAATACCTGTATGGCTAATAACTAATCTTAATGGTTGCTAAAAAGAAATGCTATGGGAGGCGGAGCTAAATATAGGCTGAGCTAATCTACAAATTAACTGAAAATACACTATATATTTTCTTTAAAGTGACACTTAACTGAGGAGTTAAATCTTAAAAATGTATTAGAGTACCTTAACTAGTAACAAAAATATACTTGTATATCACTCGACTCTAGATCCTCAAATCTGTGAATTGGTGCTGACAATCTTAAAAATGCATTCAAGTACCTTAACTATTACCAAAAATGTATCTTATTTGTGTATCACTCGGCTGTAGATTCTCCAATCATCTCTGAATTGGTGCGGACACTGTCCTTCCTTCTGGAGGGGGGCTACTTTTGTTCCCCATGGTCTCTGTGTGTGTTGTAAAGTAGTCACCACTCCAAGCTCGCTCCTGTGATAGAATGCAACCTCAATACAAATTAGTAAACTTAATGTGAGATTGTAGTCCATCACAGGAGCGAACTTGGAGCGGTGACTACTTTACAACACATGCAGGGACCAAGGGGAAAAGTAGGAAGGACAATGTCAGCATGAATTCAGAGATGATTTAAGAATCTACAGCCGAGTGATACACAAATAAGAGTTACTTATTTATTACTGGTAATTATATGGTGCCTACAATTTTACACAGCGCTTTACATGGTTGCACATTCACATCAGTCCCTGCCCTCAAGGAGCTTACAATCACAATTTTTGTTAATGGTTAAGATAGTTGAATGCACTTTTAAGATTTAACTCCTCAGATTGGGGTCAATTTAAAACTAAAACTGGTGGTTTCTTCTATATTAGGTTACGGTGTCCATTTTGAACAGAGCAGCAACTTAACTTGGCTCTGGATTTGGAAGGGTGGATGCGTATGGTAAAGAGGTGATGGTGGACAATTTGTAGATCTAGTACAAGCACTAGTCGGTACAGATTAAATATACAGTCATGAAATTTGAATAGGACAAGTACAGTTAATGCCAAGATCAGAACAATAAGCCATGTACAAAGTGCACTGACCAAGCCAGAAGCATCCTTTATTTATATGATTACAATAAGATGAAACTGCTGCAACTGGATACCATAAATCATACCTATACTATATCAGGGGTGTGATGGATTTTAATCCCCTATGTGATAGGAATAACATTAAGTGGAAAAAGTAAATAAAAATGTAAAGAAAATTAAAAGTTAAAAAAATTATAAAATATATAAAGATTTTTTTAAAAATGGAAAAGTTAAAAATAAAATAAAAATTGGTTTTCTGATTGGCTGGAAAGCCGGCTTCCTGGCCAATCAGCATCAAGCCAGTTTCCCGGTCAATCAGGTCATTACTCGCCACCGGCTTCCTGGCAATCAGGAACCTGGGCGGGATGTCATTACCCGCTGCCCGGCTTCTTGATTACCAGGGAAGCCTGCTCCATGCTAGCAGAAGCACCGGTATTAGTATTCAGTGTCGGCGAGATCCGAAAGCAAAAAAATCGGTATTGGTGCATCCTTAGTTTTGATTAAAACTATTTTTTTGTATTGGGACAAGTAGATTGTCATGAAGGACAAAGTAGATTTGGCCCCCGCTTTAGCCCTTGGACAAGTAGTTTTTTTTTTAAATTTCCACACCCCTGCTATATACTAACAAATGAGAAGTAGAGAGTGCTTATTCAGTATATCTTTTCTCTACATCTAGGTAGGAAATGACTCCCATCTCTTGCCAATATGGTTTTGCAGAGCTAGTTGGATAATATTTTTATGGTGGATTACCTTCATGCTGCCTTGATGGCCCCTCCATTCTGCCCCGCTGATCACTCCTCCAGGAATATTCTCATCTACCCAAAGACGACAATATCAGTCATAAATATTAATGTCACATCACTAAGTCGTGCATAACAAAGAAGCTTGTCAATACGAACCTGATTTGTTTGGACATCCTGGGTGTCCCAGATGTATTGTAGGGTGGTTATTTGCATACACAGAAGCCAAATGTTTCAGAGTGTCTTTGTTCTCCACTATCAAATGAAAACACATACAAAACAGTATTATTAATTCAATGATTAATAAAAAATGAGTTAAAAAATATAAAAAAGGCACATTTATTTCAACATTTTGACACCATATAACTGTTTGCTTACGCACAACAGGCTTGACAATTACACATATAATTTTAGAGTTCTAAGAAACAAATCCCCACACTGACCTGAACATATATCACCGTATGTCATAGTTTATATTTTTATCACTTGTATTTTATTTTTATGTTTTAGTAAAAGAAAACAAAGAATACACTTGACATGTGTTAGTTGTATGCAAATGTTTCCACAAGGTGGCGACATACTAAAGAAGTGTCACTACACTCACCTGTATGCACTGGGTTGTCATATGGATATGTAACAAGCAGAGAACCGCCATCCAAAACCACAGAAAGGGTGAAATCTTGTTTTAAGATTAAACCATCAATAATGACATTAGTCTCTTTTTCCCTCTCACCAACAGGACCAGAGGAGTTACCTGTCAAAAATAAAGAAAAGCAAATTAAAATGCTTAACTATACAAGGATCAAGTCCAACAACAAAACACACTCAGCTACAGCCTCCAGAACTTATCTTAGAACAACATCATTTAAACCTTTCATCTTTACACACAACAGCAATTAAACCATTCAACAAAACATAAATTGTCTGTTATTTAAGTTAAAAGCTGTACTATGCCAAAAGACCAGGTAGACTGTGTGCATATTATTCACTATCTACTCTAAAATAACAAATATGATTTTAACACGGAGAAAAAAAAATCTAAATATTGTTGTGTTTGCTTTATGAATGACATACAATATATCTAAAAAAACATTGGGGGGAATTTATCTAAACTGGAGCAGACAAAATCTAGAGTATTAGTTATAGCTGTACAGTAATGCCTTTCCATTTTCTGTTACTCTTCTATTGAACTTCTATTACCCTGGCCAGAACGCAGAAAAGGAACTCTTCTCATTTCTTAATTAATTCACCTCCATAAACGAGGAGTAAAAAATACTAAAAATCACATCAGATATTAGAATATAAAAGAAAGTGGATATTCCTTACTTAAAAAATCACTGTCCAGATCCTTGCCATTGGCATTGGTTTGTCCACTTTTTGAGGTACAATCTTTCTCCGCTGCTTTCTCTCTACCATCGGGATTCACCAAAGGCACAATAACAATTCTTGTTCGGTCAATTAACTAAAAGGCAAAAAAAAAAAAAAAAAAAAAATTACAAAATCAGATGAAATATGTTTTCTTTAAAAACGATTAAAAACCTAAAGTTAGCTATGTATGTAAATAATGTATGCAGAAATCATCACTGTTTCTCTGATAGCTAATCCTGTACAACGCAGTCATTTAGAACATTTCTGCATCACTTAAAAGGACAAAATAAGCTAATAAAGTAGTATTAATTCTTAATTCTAAGCAAGTTTCCAAGAATTTAACATAACTTTAGTGCAGCACATCACATTGCTACTTTAAACTTCTGTTTTTGACAGTTATGCGTTTTTCTGGGAGCTCCAAAAGCTGACTCCGTGAGCTTATTTACCTGTCACACAGGCTAAGGAAGAGGGGGAGAAAGGGAAAGCGAAGGAGAAAGGGGGAGAGAAAAGGGTAGGAAGGAGGGTGAAGAGGGAGAGATGTGCAGCAGGGAATCAGACCAGCACAGCAGCACATATAGCTGCTTTTGTGGTTGTAATGGATTACAAACTAATACAGGGTTTTTTAAACTGCAATGATTCCATTCTTAAATGAAATCTATTGGGTTTTTATCCTCTCACTGGTCACAGTGGATCTCCAAGTTACAGGAGACAAGATCTCTAATCATGGTTCGCCCAGGATAGGCTGGATCCTTGGGTATGCAGAGCAGGAGCATAAGAGAGGTATCTGCAAGCACCTTGTGGTTTCTGAATTAAAGCAGCAGTGTAAGTTTGCCGGAGTAAACACAGGTTCCCTTTGTGTAAAGCATACTGTCAAGCAACCATAAATCGTATGTGGTGGTGTTCTCACGCAAACTCCTAGAATGCTCTGCCATTCGACTTCGGAAAACATATAGAAGGGCACACATGAATTTGTGCATAATTACTAGCATGTCCTTGTGCCGCTAATTCATTGAGCAGAATCTGGCCTGTTTGTTACAGGTCTGTGTTCTTGCTACAGAATACGTAATGACAGAAATCTCACCTTTGTTATTGCACTATTCTTCTTATAGTTCAAGCACAAAAATTCTGCAAATGTCAAGAGCAACTCCGTGCCGACTGGAGCATTGCCATGGACTCCGGCAACAAACCTGATTTTTGGCTCCTCAGGTTCAGACACATTTGGTTTATTGGAGATCTCCAGAGACCAAATATAACGAAATTCAACACTCTGACCCAACCTGTACAAAAAAGCAGAAAGAAATGGATTATAATTATCTGCTATAATATAGAACAGGCAATGTATTATTACCAAGTCAAGAAGCCCAGCAGAAACCAAGACTCCATCAGATATCGCCCTGCTGTAATAGGGAAGGATCCTTACTGCCAGATCCCATAATCGGAGACAAGGATATCAGAGTCTACATAGTATACTACACTTCGACTCAGATTTCATTTGTTCCAAAATCACATCCCCATATGGAAGGCATGGCAATGTAAACAGCCAGATAACGATACTTGTTTTTTGTGCACACACACCATGGTCCTCATGTAGGAAAATACTAGGTCTTGCATTTAATTTACATCTTCCTCTTAAGTGTCACACAATAGCAGGCAAGGGCCTGCCAAAACCTAGTTTACGGATTTACACGCCAGATAAGATTTCACACAAAAAAATGTGGTGCCATGAAACGCAGCCCTGTTCCATTCATCTATCACAGTAAGTGCAAAGGATGGGGCAGGTACTGGTATTGGCATACCCAACAAAAGAAGAAATGTTGATATTTAACTAATTGGTGAGGCACAGAATACCAGAAATCAATTTATTAAAACTGACTGATGGAATACATGGAATTTTTCACGTATCCAAAACATACCACCATAAAATGTATTTATGAATAATGTTTGGTAAGTAGCGATTACTCAATTATAAGAAGTAAATAAAACAAAGTAGATTTACCTGGCGAGTTTAGTAATATTTGGGTAATTAAGATTCAGTCCACGGAGAGATTCTGAAAGGTCGTGGTAAGACCTATATCGATACAGATCTATGTCACTTGACTGTGACAGTAAAAGGCGCTCCAGACCATTTTCAGCGGAAAGATCCTTAATTAGAGTCTCAAATTCCTGTGTGTTGGGGTCTGGTTTTTCTGGTTGGACTACAGATAT
This sequence comes from Nanorana parkeri, assembly GCF_000935625.1. NCBI lineage: Eukaryota > Metazoa > Chordata > Amphibia > Anura > Dicroglossidae > Nanorana > Nanorana parkeri. The sequence goes on along the minus strand of NW_017308309.1, from coordinate 57,054 downwards.
TTTTCCTTTGTCTTCTTTATGTGTATCTGTACCTGAGCGGGTAAGTGTAAAGTTTGTCACAACAGCATCTCCTTCGGTGACATTAATGGTTTTCGTAACCGGAACATACCTGGAGGAAAAGAAAAACAGTGCAATCACAAAAAAAAGATATTGGCACTACCAGTATGGTTTTTGGTGGGCGTGGGATTATGCAACAATCATAGAAACATAGGTTACAAACAAGCAGGGCAAGGGACATGATTTTTTTTGTGTTGCAGTTAAAGTGAACCTGAACTTAAAATGTAATGATTCTCTATTTTATAGAGAACATTTAGGTAATATTAATTGCACCTAAACCTGAAAAGTTCCCTGTGACAAATAGTGCACTTCCCAGTGAAGGTACCTAGTCACTCTTGTGCCTACAACCTCAAAGCTGTACATCTAAAGTGGGAGATCTAAGGCACTGCTGCCTCTGACTTCTAGCCTCAGGAGATATGGAGTATGATTTGGTTATGTCACTGCTGTACTAATCACTGCTCTCTTTGCTTGAGACTCTGATAGGAGGATGCAAAAACCTTCCTACAGGATCCTACAGGCAATACTGATGATCAGTATTTTTTACTCAGTCTGTCTTTATTGGGCAAAGCTCCCAGACTTCAGTTTCTCTTAAAGCAACACTTACAGGTCTTCCTTAACAATGTATTAGTGAATAGAGTGCAACCAATTTTTTGTGCCTTTTCTATCTATCTATCTGGAGTTCAGCCTTTATTATAATGTAGCAACCAAAAATAAATATATCACAATGGTGTGAATTTTATGCAGCGGGTAATACCTGGCAAAGGCCAATAAAAATAAGATAAAATAATAATTTTATAGTTTACTTCACAGCACCAAACAAAACAAAGGATTTGGGATGGTTTTACACATTCCCACCCCCCAAAAAAAAGACCAATGTCTTATCCATAGCTTTAAATTGGAGCTCATCTGTCAAACTGTAAAATAAGATGCCATGACCAAACATAACGATACCTACCCTCTTGCAGAGGCTGTAACTTTATATGTACCAGGCACCAGCAATCTCCAGTAATCCCCAGCTTTGTCAGAGGTCACAGGATGATTAATGTCAGCAACACTGATAGTGGCATTGAAGATACCTCTTACATCTGTGGCATCAAGCACAAACCCTTTGATTCCTTTGTGTACCTGAAGAAAGCAAATGTCAGTGGGATGTGGACAACACATAATGGTAGAAAATGCACAATTGCCAAACACACACTTACCTGTTTTATGAATTCCAGAAGAGATCGGTGGTTGCCATTCCAGTAAGCCGGAAGTTCTGACGCCACAGGATATTTCACACAGCCCTGCTCAATAGTCACTTCAAAACAGTTTGTGTTGAGATAATTCCAGTCTTGCATTCCACCTAACAATTACAATTTAAAGGTTTAATGAAAAATGTCCTAAACTAACTACACATTATAAACTCTACAACTTTTTCTGTTTATGGTTTGCCCATAAGGCTAGAAGACATACCCATGTGAGGGACTTCAAAAAATTAGGAACATTTTCTCAGCGTTGCAAACTGCCAATGGCTGGGCCAGCATAGTAACAGCATGGCTCCAACTGATCAAGCTGGTCATACACTGAGCAATTTCTCTAGTTAAGCCTGCTGAACGAGAGAAACCACTACATTCCCCTAACCAGGCTAAACTGCGTGGATGGACACATCTCCCCTGCCGCATATTATATTCTGACAGTTGGCACACACAGCTGCCAGAACCCCCCGAACAGTGACTGTTGCTGATTGGCTGCAACTGAAGTAAGCAACAACAATCTCTTTTAGAAGGTAGTCAGCAAAGGCAGTCTGCATATTTCTCTCAGCACACATTAGGGGGAATTTATCAAAACTGGAGCAGGCAGAATCTGGAGCAGTTCTCGTGGCAACTAATCAGCTTCTCTCTTCAGTTTGCTCAGGTAAGATTTGAAAATGATAGAAGCTGATTGGTTGCAGTGAAAATCTGCTCCAGACTTTGTCTGCTCCAGTTTTGATAAATTCCCCCATTTTCTTTAAAGAGACCTTACCATGGGGGGAAGAAAATAAAAAAATACAGCAAGTGCATCTATGGAACAGCCTTCCACATGATCTTGCAATGGCTAAATATTGGGCTGTTCTGATAGATAAAGCTTCAGCGCTTACTGATGCTGATGTGTTGCTGGCCCCTTCTTGCAGTCAGTCAGCCATTGAAGCTGCCCATCATAGAGATGGTCCAACAGGATATGTGTGGAGACAGACTTATCAGCAAACTTTGACACTACCCATGGGTTCTGGAGTGTTGCAAATCACAGCAGCCCAGGACTCGCTCATGGCAGGAAGCTTTGGAAGGCTGCTACAGGAACATGCAGATACCTCTACATTCCTGCACTACATACTTGTAGTAGTTTTTGTTCCCCATGACAGAGTCTCTTGTAACATAGGAACATGTAGCACAAAGTGCTTTAGATGTGTGGTACTAATCAGATTTCACAGAAGTACACAGCCAACTCATTTAGCACTACATGGGCTCAATTACAGACTACACACAAGCACAAATGCGACTTGTTTTCTTTTATGATTAAAGTGTATGTAAGCCATAGATTTGATAGTCTTAAATAGTGTAGTGAAGTAACCCATCAGGTATTTTCATTACTATTTAAATCCCATCAAAAAGATTTCCCTCACTCCCTGTCCAAAGGATACAACAGGAAGCAAGAGAAAATCTTTCCAGAGCAAGGGAAATTCTCCTCTTAGACAGCTGTCACCAGAACAGGTGTCCCCCTTAGGGCCTGTTCACATGAGATCAGGTCCTGATCAGGTGCGGATCTGCAGACTGATGCAGTGCGTTCTTGCCACATTTTGGTCGCGTTTTTGATGCGTTCCAGTAAAAAAAAGAAAAAGGTTTGCTTTTGCTCGAGTGGGGCTGTTAGTACGTTAGCTGCAGTGCAGGGCGTTTTTGATGCGTTTGCTTTTCCTGACCGTTTCCTGGCCGTACAAAATGTGACATGCAGTATTTTTCTGTCGAAAGCTGAACGGACTGTGCACGTGAGAACTGTAGCCCATAAAACACATAGGGATACATTGGGATGCATTTTGAGTGCAGCAGCGTACGGATCCGGTCAGCACACAAAACGGATGTCGTGTGAACAGGCCCTTACAACACAATTACGTTAGATTTTCCATCACTTTCTGTACCGGAGACAATGATCACTGTGACAAATAAGCAGGCTCAATCTCTCCTGCAAAACAATGAAAAAAATGTTTTGCCTCTACACTTTAAGAGCAAAATGTGTCAGATGTGCACTTCTAAAATGTGCTTTTACTCAAACTTCTGCAGTCCCAGGCTCACTTGTGCGCAGACAGAAGCATTTTAACATGTTGAATGTATAAGGCCTTGTTCACACCAAATGCAGAGCAGAGCTGCATGAGTTTCTGCACACGCAGTGCAGTGGGTTGTGCCGCGTTTTTGATGGTTCAGGGCCGTTTTTGGTTTAAAAAAAAAAAACCAAAAAACTTTTTTTTAAATGGGCGTTCAGTGCGCTCCAGGCATTTGCATGCGTTCCAGAGCAGGTAAAATAGGGCCTGCTGCAGTTTTTTTTACCTGTTCTGGACCTGCTCTGGAACTGAACGCTGCGATGTGAACTGGAGCTAAAAATACCATTGGAATACATTGGACGCAGCACCTGAGCCAGGGAAGGACGTGTTAAATGATAATACATTTGATTGGTTTAGTAAATTACCTGGAACGTTATACCAATTGGCACCATTGGTGATTCCTTGAGGAAAATTATCATTTGGATAGATCTCCTTGCATGGGCTACCTGTGAACATTTTATTATTTTCCTACAAAACAAAAAAAATAAAAAAGGTATTATTTCCACATACTGGAACCAGAAGCTTCCTTTCCTAAAACAGAAATAGCAAAGCAGAAGTATAAATTGTTAGAATAGCAACCCCACATCCCACCTTGTATAAAAAGCTGCATAGTTTACATTTTTTGTTTTCTCATTTTGTCTCTCATAGTTGAGGTCTACCTATGATGCCAATTACAGGCCTCTCTCATCTTTTTAAGTGGGAGAACTTACACAATTGGTGGCTGACTAAATTGTTTCTTTGGGGCGTATTTGCCGCGTGTATCCATTGGGATACAGCCAGGTAGCCCTTGGAAACACGCGTTTTTTACAGCGAAACGCGCGCATATTCGGTACGCCTAGGTGTGAACCCAGCCTAACTGTTTTGTTTCTTTTCTGCAGACAGTAGAGTAATTGCCCAAGGCATACAAATAGACATAAAGTAACATTATATACCAGTTTACCATGGGTAACACTACTTGTCACATAGTGACTTCATTTTGCTCAGGCACAATGATGAATGTGCACTTTAAATATAACCTGGCTGGCAAATATAGGAAGAGATCTAAAATTAGACTAGATATCAACATGCAGCTAAACCCGAATATAGACTTTGCTATTAATTACAACAAGAGGAGTGCTTTGCTTTGTTGTGACACTTGAGGGTAAAGGATTTTAACTGCCGGAGCAAAGGGTTTTATTCAACTTAATAACTGTATATTGAAAATGTAGTAGAGCTGCAACAGTTAATCGATTTAGTCGATTAAAATCGACGATCGAAAACGTTGGCAACATTTTCGATCGTCGATTCGTCGGGAACAGGTGTAGGAGTGTGATGTGGTGGACTAGGTGTTTGGGGGTGCTGTGGTGGAACAGGTGTACAAGGGTGCTGTGTGAAACAGGTGTATGGGTGCAGTAGTGGAATAGGTGTGTGGGGGTGCTGTGTGGAACAGTTGTATGGGTGTGAAGCGGTGGAACAGGTGTATGAAGGTGCAGCAAGGAACAGGTGTATTGGCGTGCAATGGTGGAATAGTTGTATGGGGGTGCCGTTGTGGAACAGGAGTACAGGGGTGCTATGGTGGAACAGGTACGAGTTACGCTACGCACGCTACGCACGCCACGGCCACTCGTCCTGTGATGGACTACAATCTCAATACAAACTAGTAGTCCATCACTGGAGCCTTTTTTTTATTTTTTATCCGATTAACCGAACTCCATAAAATCGGCCAACTAATCGATTATGAAAATAATCGTTAGCTGCAGCCCTAAAATGTAGATTACTTATTTAGATTACTGCAGCCAGCAGCAGCAATGGCTGCTATTTCCAAACCAGCACTGACATATCCCGCATTACCATGGAGCACTCACAGAACTGTCAATTTTGCTGTAGAAACACATTCATGTTGCTGGTTGGTTTGCATTTGGACTTCTGTGCTCTGTCCCAGTGGATGATTGAATCTCTTTAAAACCCAACTACAGGGAAATTAAATGTTTTGCCTTCCAGTGGGGCTTCCCCCGCATTGTAAGGGTTAACTGCTTGTTTATGCCTAAAGGAACAGGAAAAAGTAATTTTACATACCTCATTCCCGCTTACCTGGCGCTCTCTCCCTCCACTGACTGTGGACTTTTCTTCTGCATCACGGCTATGGAGCATGCATCATACTTGACGGCGCCAGCGGTCCTTAGAGCGCTGGAGTGAAGGGGAGAAGAGGCTGAGGGGACTGGTCTAACAACCCAGAGTGAGCTGGCGGGAGCAGAGATCAGGAAAGTAAAACAGCTTTTTCCGGTTCCTTAGGCATAAAAGAGAAGTTAACTACAGTAAACTCCCAGTTATCCGGTACCCAAGGGGATTGGTAGATGCTGGATAACTGTAGTGGATAACTGCAGTTTCTGGTTGCTATTAGTGAGTTACTATTAACTCTCAAGCAACAACCCCTCCCCTACCCCATTCATCTGCTGGCTAGATTCTGCTATTGGCTATTTCAAATAGCCAATAGCAGGCTGGCTTTTGCACATGCAAAATAAATGTAATTGCTAACAAGATTTTTTTAGTGTGCACAAAAAACGAGGCAAACTAGCAAAAAAGAAATGGACATATGTCCTCGATTTTTTTATTGGTTGCTTGAGAGTTCTGGTTGCTTGAATGCCGGGGTAATGGGGCATTTACGGTATTGCAGTCTGGGGGCACAACTTTGAATTTCCCTGGAGTTGGGCTTTAAAGTAAATCTCTCATGAGAGAAAGGAGGGCAGCTATTGCTACAGCCATGCTGAAAGAGCTTATTAGAAAATCCTGCTTGCATAAAATGAAAATACTCTGCATTTAAGGTTTGCTTGGCAATAACATGTACAAGTCATTTTGGATAATTATGTAAAATAATGAATAAAATGAAAGGCAGGCTGAGAGTATAAAGGAAGATCATTTGTTCACCAGGTTTATCCCCTGGGCTCACATATCGCAGCAATTATTAAGCAGACACAGCAGCAAGGCAGCTGTTAGAGGCTCACACAGAGCTTTGTCTCTCTAAGCTCACCTTGGAATAGGATATTGCCAGTTGCTGGAACACAGCATCATCTGGGGATTTACTGTACATAGACAAGCCCTTCTCATCATCATCAAATGGATAATTAACCACAAGGGAGCCTGCAGAGACAAGTCCACAATTAGAAAATTCATGCATACACAGAAATTACATTTGGCATTACCTGATTTATAACCTTAACATTAAAGTCTTCCAAAGGAAAGCAGCTACACCCCATGAAACAATAGGGAATACTTGAGTCACGCAAAGGATTAAAGACTAATTTAACCAACAGGTCTATTCACAAAAAGGTGACGAGTTTGGAGAAGGCAGGAGAAGTGAACAATCTAGGACAACATAGCTGATGTGGAAAAAGTCTCCAATTCAGCTCACTTTCCGGTTCAGTTATGTTGTCCTAGATTGTTCCCTTCTCCTGCCTTCTCCAAACTCTTCACCCTTTTGTGAATAACCCTGCGAGGGAAAAATTGTCTTGGTTGGTCACAAAGTCCCATTTCTTTTCCTAGAGCAGTTCAGGAGAGTGAAGGATAAGTCTATAATGGGAGTTCATATATGAAAAGGTACCATTCCGGAATAGGTACAACAATAGGCTTCACCTGAAATCATGGCTCCCAGTCCCAGGAAGGAAGGTGGAAATTCAGGGGAGACTTTCCTCACTACTGCAGGGAAGGAGGGGTGATTTTTTTCAGTTATCCTAAATATACCTTTAAAACTTGAGAACTATGGGGTAAGTGTTTTCCTCCATAGTTCTCTTAAGGGTCACGGGAGGACATATACTAGCTACAGCTCGCGATATACTGAGACCATCGCAGCCGGGACAGATCCCTACAATGCTGTTGAGATTCACCCAGCTGGCTGATAGGCAGAGCCCGCTGTCAATCTAGAGGCAGAGCCAGCTGTACCCGCCCCCTCCCCTGTCCTTTCCTCCAGTCAGTGCTGGAGGATTGGGGAGGGGGGAATCCTGCGGGCCGGATTCGGCCCGCGGGCCTTGTGTTTGCCACCCCTGCCCTACAGGGAGCCGTGACTGACAGTTACTGCTCTCTGCAGTGAGATGATCGAGAAGTGAGAGACGCTATGTGTTCGCTCACTTCCCGATCTATTGAGCCGACATGTGACAGTTTAATTGTCCCACGTCGGCTCCAACTATGAGGATGAGTGATTTTCACTCACCTCATAGTTCTCCTTTAAGTGGTCAACAACTCAGATATCCCCCAAAGGGCCACAGATTATTTCTGGTCTTTCTCGGCAATAAAGAAAACACTGCTTCAGTTCATCAAGAAACCTGATATTAACTGTACAATGACAATAAAACTCTGATATTGTAAAGATGAAACCCCAGGAACAAGGTGCCTCTGTTTCACAATGAAGAATCTGTATGGTGCTCCCTTCAATAACTGATGCTATCACATTCATTTTCTAATTAAATGTAGTAGCCATATGTTCATACATTCAGGGACGCAGCTTTGTGATTAACACAACAATAACTGACTTGGTGGGAGCTCCAAATCATGAGAGTTTTAATGAATCATGCAGGACCATGATCTCGGAGCTATATGTAAGGATGTTAAGAAAGATTCCAGGATGTAGCAAAGAACTAGACCTAAAAATGATCACTTTTTGGCTGACTACAGCAAATGCTTTTAACACATAAAAATCACTTATAGCAAGGTTACTGGAAGTTCACAAGAAACTGCATGAAAAGAAGAACATTTACAGGAACTGCTTTCAGGAAATGGCATTCTGATACTCCAAAAGGAGAATTCATTAAGTAAAGGATGGAATATTTTTATATCAAAGGCCCATCTTTATAACCTATTAATCAAAGTATCAGACAACCTTGGTAAAAAATTCAAATATTAAAAGAACTTTACCCTTATCTACAAAATGACAACAAAGGCACCATTAGAAATGTTTAGTAATGACAATCTACAAACACATACTTCTATATAATTGCAAGCTTTTTATTCCTTGAATACCTTATTATTATTCCTATTCTTCTCCCTTTACTTCCTGGAACCCTGGCACATGTGACCAGGACATGTGACCATGAGCATCAACTGAGGGGGGAAATGCCTTTTCCTGAGATCTTGCAAGATTTTGCAATTTACAGATGAGATTTCCCAGCAATGCACGGTGATGTAACCTTTCCAGGATGCATCTTTTATGTATGGGCTACTAAAATGCATGGGCTACTAAAATGCAAGAAACCCTTCAAGCAGATTCCGAGAATGGAGATACAGGTGCTATGAGAATAAGCGGTAGGAGACAGAAATATACAGTACCTCCATGGAGATTAGCAGACAGAACAAATGGGTAAGTCTTCAACCAACTCATTACAGCCAGTGTCTCCAGCTGTGGAGGGTCCGTGATCTGAAAAAACTGGTCTGGGAAATTACGATTAAGATCATAATTGTTGCTGTTGTTCCTGCCGACTACCCCGTCACGGTCTCCTGCACAGAAATAAAGAAAGTAAACAAAGCTACTTTGTACTGTGTTGTAATTTAGCAATCTACATCTAGCCTTAACTGCCCAAGCATATAAAGGGAAAAGAAGACTAGAAAGTTTAAAAAGTTTATGAAACACATTACACAGTCCAAGCACAATCCAAGAAATGAAAGGCAAAGCACATTCTCAGGCTTATTCAATAAAGTAGGACAATGAGCTATGAGTGTGTACAAAAAGCAATAACCGGCAGCAATTAGATTAGATTTCAGTTTATAGCAGACTAGCAGGTCAATTATGAATTCAGACTCCTTGCTATGGTTACCTGTCTTGTGAACATTGCTCATTGCTTTACTGGACAAGTCTATATGAACCAGAAGAATACAAATAACAGTAAACTCAGGAGTTAAAATATTAAAAATGCATTCAAGTACCTTAGAGAAGAATTATGGGGAGAGTGAAATACACTCATTCCCAAAATTAGAGCCGATGTGTGACACAGCTGTCACATGTTGGCTGTATAGATCGGGATCATATACCGCTGATCGATCAGCTCCCGATCTAGTTCTCGTTTAACTATTAACAAAAATGTATCTTATTTCTGTATCACTCAATTGTAGATCCTCAAATCATCTCTGAATTGGTGCCGACTCTGGAAGGTGGATACTTTTGTTCTCCATGGTCCTTGTGTGTGTGTGAGATACATTTTTACGATTTAACTCCTGAGTTCAGTGTCACTTTAATTTTCACACTCTCCCTTACTTATCTAAAATAAAAACTGTGTCTGAAAGAACTTGTTATCCCATGCATCTTTTTAGCTTGTTAAAGTGACATCTCTTCGTTTGGTTATTCTCTGTGATGAGGAGTTATCTGTAAGCTCTGTTAGTAAAGCCAGTGATGTAAAAAATTGTGCCATCTAGGTCTCTTTATGGTGTCTAAAAACACTAACTTCATAGGGAGTTTGAAACGCAAATGGACTTTAGCTATTGCATGTAACCTTGCTATCTTATCCTTTACTCTGTAACCAGAAAATCATGTCTGTTACGATAGCATGTACACTATAAACACAGCACCATAAAATAAATGTGTGACTAAAATAGAAACACTTGCCCTACAGCTGTTACCCAAATACAAAACTTGCAATGGGTTGGATACAATTCAGTGTGTGAGTGTGTAGTCCTGAAAAATATCAATAAAAAAAATAAAAATTTACAGTAATAACTGAATTCAACTGCCTGTAAAATTTAGGGAAATAATGCAAGACTTTAATCAATCTTTAATCTCTTTTTATATGAAAGAAACTGACGCTCAAAGCAGTTTTATTTTAACTCAATTTCAAATTATTTTTTGCATTTTCTTTCTTGTTTAACATATAACGTGCTGCAGTTTTTGGAATTTTTTTTAAATTTCAGACTAAGTGAAGCAGATGCAATGGGAAGGGTCATTTTCATTCCTGTTTTCAATCCTTCTATCAGGAGAAATGTGCAGATCTCTGCCATATGCAAACTGAACCCAACCTGGTATATCAATTATTTTGTCTGTAGGGAGAAGAAAGGTGCATTTGTGACTTTACAGCCTTGGTTCTCAACTGGTGGGTCGTGACCCAAAAGGTGGGTCAGCGCATGCCTTCCACTTTTCTAGGCAAGAGGCTCCTCCTCCTCCCCCTAGAGCAGCACTGTCAGTTCTCACGCCAAGCAGCCGTTCAAAATATGCTGACTAGTGCCAAATGTCAGCTTGAGGTGGGGTGGGTGGGATAGCCACAAGGGAGCTCCATCCATACAAGCATTGCTTACAACTCCCTTGCATGTGCTGTAGAGGTGCCTGGACCGGAGTGACATCACATTCTGGCTCTACAGGGCGTGCAAGGGAGCTGTGCAAGCAGTGAAGATATGGATGGAGCTCTGTCACAGCACAGCAGCCCCCACTGGACCCCAGGCTGAGGTTCCACTCCTGTTCTCGATAAGCTAGGGAGACTGGGTGGATCTCTTAAAAAAAAATAAAAAGGTTATTGGTGTGTATGAGAATGTCTGTGTGTGTGTGAGAGTGTGTCTGTCGTGTGTGTCTGTTCACACTAGTACAGTGCGTTAATCACACAGTCTCATGCGATTAACGCATTGTACCATACAAAATCGCAAATTCTGGTGTGGGAGGTGTGTTGCATCGCCATTCATTATAATGGCACCCCAAACGCACTTCCCACCCACAGTTCAATTGCCCGCACCGGAACATGTGGTACCGCAATGCCGTGTGTTCCAGTGCGGTGTGACTTGGGTCATGACTTAATGACCAGGGACAAATGTGGGTAGAATCTATAGTAGAAAGGTAATAATGATAGAATAGGGGTGAGGTAAAAGCAAATATCTGTCCTTCCAGAAATGCTGTAGCAGCACTGTAAAAGCACAGATAAATACTTCCTAAGAATTTTCCTTACCTTCGTGGGCTCTCTCATAGCCATCAGGGTTCATGGAGGGCATAATGTGGATCCTTGTGGTACGGATCAGATGTGTGACCTCAGGGTCAGTCCCATAGTTCTTGCAGAGATATTCAATAAGGTTTAATAGCAGCTCCCGTCCTACAACTTCGTTACCATGCATATTGCCAATGTACTTAAACTCGGGTTCACCTGCAATACAAACGTCACAGAGTTGAGTCCACATATTAACAGGTTGCCAAGTATACTTTGATTCAGTATTATATAAAACATAACATTTAATGGAGCAGCTGAAGACAGATTTGGTGACTGCATGTGGCTATTAGAACCCTATACCAGGTGTTAGTGGTACCCGTGTCATGTTGGGCATGCAAAGCCAATTTCAGTGACACCTGGAAGATTCATAGTCACCTGTTTACAACATTATTTAATATTTCTCATTAAAACAACAGTAGAAAAGTTTATTAAACATCTTCTCCAAGCTGAGGATCCACTGCAGTTCTCGTAAGATAGGAAGACTGGATGGATCTTAAAAAAAGAACAAAAATGTTTAAAAAATTTGGAGCATGCATGTATGTGTGAGAATGTCTGAGTGTGTGAGATTGTGTCTGTGTTTGTGTGTGTCTGTCAGTATTTTTGAGGGCCCGTTCACACTACTACAGTGCGTTAACCACACAGTCCCGTGCGATTAACGCATCTAACCATGTAATCACACCTACCGCGCACTCTGGTGTGGGAGGTGTGCTGCATTGCCATTCATTTCAATGGCACCCCAAACGCACCTCCCACCCACAGTTCGATCGCCCACACCAGAACGCATGGTACCGCTACACCGTGCATTCCAGTGCGGAACGACTTGGGTCACGGCTTAATGACCAAGGAAAAATGTGGGTCCTGAGTTTACACATGTTGAGAACCACTGGTCTAGTGTATGCATGTCACTATTACCAAATTATATTACTCGAGTAAAAAACAAATAAAACCGCTTTGCTATAGATCAAATATTTACAGCTTCCAAGCTCCCGAGTCTACCCTAAAGTTTAGGAAGCCTAAATCCCTTGCTCTCTGGTTTCCAGGAGCATTTTGGGTGTTTTTTTAAAATCAATAGAGGCCACAAAGTCTAGTGTACAGCATATACAGGGTCCCAACAGACACGACTGCTTGTGGCAACATCTTTAATGACGTGTTGGGAGCAGGAAGCTTTCATGCAAATTATGATCCCAACTTTTAGGCTCAGCAAGGTTGGCTACAAACTTTACATGGAATATATAGCAGCTGCATTAGTGCCAGCATAAGGAGTAATTTTAAACTAAACTTCAAAATTGAAATCTACTTACTAAATTAAAAAAAAATAAGAAAAATCTACCTCCTTTACCCTTTGTTTTGAACTATGATACAAATTATCTAATTAAGAAAGCTTGTAGAGGATTGTACTTTCTGTAGAGCACAAAATCCAGATTAAATAAAAAAAAAATGTTCAAATTCCTAAGTAATACAGGCCACAACAAGCAGCACGAACAAAGGCATGGGATTCATTACACAAAGCTGAGAGCATGGCAAAGTCTCCTGTGACTGTTCTTTGTGACTTAGTTTCTGGCAGGGCTTTAGAAAAAGTTACCTGGCTCATGGACATGTGGGTTATCCGATATCGCCATCACATACAGCTCCCGTGACTCCACAGATTTGCCAGCAGAGTACAGATATGTAATGTTGGCATATTCGCTGTTGTACTTTCTCAGGAAGATCTCCATGTCTGAATAGTGATGGTGGCGAAAGTCCTCAGGCTGGAAGGATTTCTGAACAGGAGGGTTGTCCTCAGGTTTAGTAGGGACTGGTGGTTCGGTGGCAGGTGCAGGGGTGCTAGTACTACTTGGCAAGTCAATGGAGGGTGAAATATAACCAGATGGACGAAGCTGGAAATCAAGCACAACTGCTGGCTCATCTTTAACTTCAACATTAGATATAGTTTGTGGTAAGTACCTAGAGGAAGGAAGGTCACAGAAAGTCACCACATACCCAACAATGTATTTTGCTTTAGATGGAGTAGTCTTGGTTTTGTGGTAACGTGAAGAGTTTTATTGTGTACTGGCACTAAGATCATAATAAAAGGAGCTGAGGTGGTTTCCAAATAGTCGAATAGGATGCACCTTTCATTCTTTCCTTATTCAATCAGTTAAGTGAAGCAGAAGTAACTTCTGACTTTGTCTAGAGTCAAAAGTGAAGGTACAGCCCCTCTCTGCAGCCACTGCCCCCTTATGCTAATGTGCCCAGTCAGACCCACCCCTTCACAGCCAGTTTTCAGTCAGGACTATTTCCCCCTTAAAAGAGGCTACATGACAATGATGGTTGCAGATTATGCCAACAAAGCACACAAAAATGTGTATGATGTACAAAAGTTCCCCCTGACTGACATGTACCTCCACCCCTGATGTCCTAGGAGACGGTAAACGCTATACACTGTCTGCCATATATTTTTATTCTTACTCTAGCACATCCATGGATCTGTAACTCTTATTATAAAAAGTACAGAGAACTTGTTAAACGCATTTGCCAACATTTGATCACAGGGAAGGAGTGCAGGCTTTCTTTAATAACAATCAAGGATGAGTCGGTAACCGCTTTCAGCAGATTAGATGGCATGTCAAATGGAGTGTAGAATGGGAAGAAATATTTTTCACAAGGTGAACGCTACTAAGCCTATAGAAGATGTCCCAAGTGTATATCAAGTAAATATTAATTGAAGATTACGCTCTACACTGGTTTAGACAAAATCCATAGCATCATTTCCTTACTAATTTGTACACATATCCGTTCAGGGTAATGGGCCATTTAAAAGAAAACAGACATTTTCATAGTAATCATAAAATAACAAAATACAAGACAATTATGGATTATTTGTGATTTGTATGTAAATACCAATATGTGTCCTATACAGGAAACATCACAAGATATCCGCTCATTGCCAGCCCATTGCAGACTGACTTCTCAATCTGCTCCTGAAGCACCATTAAATACCTGGCATTTTCACATATGGAAGGCACCAATGTACCTCTAGTGCAATGTGGAGTGCCTAGATTTGTAATAGCCAGACCTGAATGCTGTCACGTGGGGTTCATATTTAGCCGTAAGCAAATACTGACATCAGGAATAGGATGTAGACAGAAAATAATTATTCAGCATGTCCAGCGTGTGCATCACAATGTTAATCTGGACACGAATGCAGCAAAATATGTTACTATATCTAATCAGTGCACTGTTGTACCGTGTTTCCCCGAAAATAAGACACTGTCTTGTATTTTTTGGGGATCAAAAAAACACACTGGGTCTTATTTTCGGGGTAGGTCTTATTTTTTTTAATGTACAACTATCCACACCTATTCATGAAGAAAAGTCTACATGTATTCATGTACAAAAATATGGTGATCAGGGCAATCAGGGGTGCCGTACCTTTCCAAGAGCAATTTGCTAACCAATCGCTGGCCAGAATGAGCGAAGCGCACTTTCGCCATCGATTCCTCACAGGCGGAGTGCATTTGGTATCACTCCACCTGTGACAGGAGCCGGCGCTATAGAGGAAGCATCGGGCTTATGTGGCTCTGCTCCCTCCGGTGCTGCCTCGCTTCCTCCATCGCTGGCACCGCTGATTCTCTCCTGCCTCTCCCGCGGCTCTTCAAGTTCCCCCTTATGCCACCACCGGCCTTGGGAATGGTCACAACTAGGTCTTATTTTCGGGGTAGGCCTTATATTTTAACAATTCCCCAAAATAGTACTAGGTCTTATTTTCGGGGAAACAGGGTATGTCCAAATGTTTTTTTTAAAGGTGGCAGGTTCTCTTTAACAAAGAGCACTGCATGTAAATGTTTTTATAAATAACAAAGAAGCAAACAGAATCTCAAAGGACACTCTTAAAAATCAATATGTCAAAGGATGAATGTGACCACTTACCCAACAACTGAAGCAGTGATATTGTATGTCCCAGGAGCTAGCAATCTCTGAAAGTTCCCTAGCTTCCCAGTTGTGATGTTATGGTCAATACCAGACACAGAAATTGTGGCATTCTCAATCCCTTTTAGAGTAACAGAATCTTTCACATATCCTTGTGCTCCTATGTGTACCTATATACAAACAGAAGGCAGGGAAAGTCTAAATAAACAGTATTGCTGTACAGTTACATTGTACACTACTCAATACAAGGTCATCAAGACATGGAAAGCAGAGTATGGTATGAATGACCATGGGTATGATCCATACAATGGCCATAAATTTGCTTTTTTTTTTTTTAAAAAAAAGGACATTTATAAAACACAGCAGAGCGCTATTCTTCCGAGTTAAGCTGGCCATACACTGTTTTATTTATTTTTTTTGTTCAACCCGCGGGCTGAATGAAAAAAAGAAGAAGATTCATCCATCATTGTTTACAAGCCCCGACTGTCTTGGTTGGAGTTAATTGGCTGCCCATTCAGTTCAGTCGAAGATTTTCCGACCGGCTCCTTTGATTAGCTGATCAAGGCATGCCGGCCGTATCAAAGTTATATATCTATACACACACACACACACACACACCCACACACACACACACACACACCCACACACACACACACACACACCCACACACACACACACACACACACACACACACACACGTTATTATAAGAACATTATTAGCAAGTACAAACAATACTTGTCAGAAATGTTGTGTTATTTTTAGTTGATGTGAATTGAAATGAAACATCAAATGACAACAATTAAACAAATCAAACAATATTATTTTCCTTCCAAGCTATCTTCTGTCAAACTACTAATTCCTCTACCATGCCAATTCATTGTAGTTGAAGTGAATGTAGTGAAAATCAGGAAAGCAGTCTAGTGACAACCATGGCTCTCTCCATAAATACAGAGGAGGAGTGAGGAGTGTAGCCAAACAGGGGCAGAAAGTGTGTTATTCACAGGATCATCAAGAAGAAAGAGGGGGAAAAAAAGTCTCAAAAACAAATGCAGCCACCTCAACTAAGGACTTGTAAACTGCAACATCTTACATTTGGGGTTGATACGCTTTATACTAGGGTACCCTGCTGCCCCTCTGAAAAAAAGTGTACCTAGCAATGATGTCACAAACAGTAACAAAAGTTCTAGAGGTCAGAGGAAGTTTTGGGAGGTTAATTTGGATCAGATGTGGAGATGACCTTTGAATACTTGTGTGCCATTCAATTTGTCATGCGAGATGCAGGATTCATATTGCCGTGCCCTGGTACTACGAAGGACTGACAGATGTCTTACCTCCCATTATTCTTAAAAGGATAATTAAACCCTTAGGGGGTTTTGAATATATCTACTGCTAGCAAGCAGTAAATACTGTACACTGAGTGGCCAGATTATTAGGACCACCCCATCAGTACTTAGTTGGGCCACCTTTTGCCTTCAATACTGCGGCGATTCTTCTTGGCATTCACTCCACGAGATGTTGCAAGGTGATGCGAGGAATCTGACACCATGCCTGATGAATAGCACTGTCCAGTTCTGTGAGATTCGATGGTTGTGGAACCAGCTGCCTGATGGCTCTTTAAACTTCGTCCCACAAATGCTCAATTGGATTGAGATCTGGCGATTGTGGGGGCCACCTAAGCAAGGTAAAGTCTCCCTCATGTTCTTGAAACCACTGCTGCACAATACGAGCACCGTGGCATGGCGCATTGTCTTGTTGGAAGAAGCCATCTCCATTGGGATATGCCATCAACATGATAGGATGAACTTGATCAGCAGCGATACTTTGGTATGTTGTGCTATTCAGACGTTGTTCCACGCGAATTTAAGAGCCCAAATCATGCCAGGAAAACATGCCCCAAACCATAACACTGCCCCCACCAGCTTGAAGGGTTATACTCATGCATGTGGGGTGCATGCTTTCATGCTGTTCCCGCCAAATTCTCACTCTGCCATCTGCATGATGCAACTGGAAACGCGATTCATCGGACCACATGACCTTTTTCCAATGCTCGACTGTCCAATACTTGTGTTCCTGTGCGAATTGGAGACGTTTTATCTGGTTAACTGCAGACAGCAAAGGTGTTCGAGCAGGCCTTTGGCTTCCATATCCCATACGATGCAGTGTACGGCGAACAGTGCATTCAGAGATCATTTGAGAGGATCCCTGATTAAGATCTGCAGTCATTTGATGCACTGTTGCCCTTCTGTTGTCTTGTACCAGTCTTGCCACTCTCCGTTCTGCCCTAACATTGACTAGTCGCTGACGGCCACAATTCGCACGTTCAGACCCAGATTTTCGGCTCACAGTCCAGTCTTCAAACACTTTAACAACAGCTGCTCTTGAACATTTAACGAATTCTGCTGTTTTGCTGATACTCGCTCCATGGCTCCGAGCGCCAACAATCATCCCACGTTCAAAGGCTGTTAAATCGCGTTGTTTACCCGTATCTTCAGAAAAAAATCACTTCTACTGTCGTGGTAAACAACCTGCTTCCCTATTTATAATGGCCTGGCCCTCTAGCAAGTTCGGCGCGAAATTATAGCTAATTTGCCTACAAACGTCAGGTGGTCATAATAATCTGGCCACTCAGTGTATATGCAAAAAGACGCATTAAAAAAAAAAAAAGTTACGAAAATGTTTAAACTTACCTGTGTCTCCGCCGCTCGCTCCCTTTCAAAGATCTATAAAATCTCGGGTGGTTGCAAAGGATCATGGGGCAGATGCATGCGCGGTACAGATCTTCGGCCGGGAGACGAGGAGAGACACAGGGTAAGTTAATGCACGCAGCTCAGCAGTGAGCATGAGCACAGACTCCGTGGGACAGTAAGATACAGCAGCCAGTGCTGGCTCAGAGACCGGCACCAGCGCTAGAGGGACTGTTGAAAACTACAGCAAAGAAGATGATCAGATAAGGAGTCATCATTTGAGGTATGACACTAGCATTGGGGGACATTACCATTTCCATAAATGTTAGCAGAGACTCTTTATTGTTATTCCACTCCTGAGCGAGTTCAGATGCCGGTGGGTACTTGCAGCACGACAGTTCAAACGTCACTTCCAAGCAGTTTCCCCTGATGTAATTGTAGTCTTGCATTCCACCTACAGAGGACACAAATCAGACAGTACATAAAAAAACAATATTATGAAGAATATGCACAGTATGTAATGGATTCTATCCCTATACATTTGCAACGCAAACAGCAAAGCCTAAGGCCTGGTTCACACCTAGGCGTTTTTGAGCAGTTGGAAAAGCGCTTTTACAACACAAGAAATCCCATGATTTTCTATGGCCCCTGTTCACACCTGAGTAGCCAAACGCCCAAAAAGGTACATGAGCTTCTTTGGCCACTTAACGTCTTTGCTCCATAGACTTCAATGGAAACACCCGAAAACGTGTGGCAGAAGCATGTTGCACATTTTCGTGCGCGTTTGTACGTGCGTTCATCCACTGCCCGCAATGTTTCAAAAGCGGTCAGTCAAAATGCGCATCTTCATGTACGCGCATACAAACACACATCAAAATATGCACCACGCACATAAAACGTGCAAATAACCGCTCACTATAAAAATCGGCCAAAAACTATGCCGCCTAGGTGTGAACCCAGCCTAAGACCCAGGCATTTCAGCAACAGAGCACATAATTGCAACAATACAGAAAGACAAGATGCCAGTTCCAGTGACTTACCCTAGACATTATTTCATTGAGTAAGCTTATTCAAAAAGGACAAATCCGCCCATACACGCATGGAAAGAAGCCTTTCATTAAGCCGTGGAAGCAAAGAGAACCTTCTAGATAACCGGCAATACAGTCCCATTATATCTAACAATTACCTTTTAATGTTAATCACTAATTGTCTCATTGTTGGGGCAGTTGCTTACACTGCAAAAGCCACGCCCATAACTAGAATTTGTTGTCCTCCAAACCCCAGGCTCAACTGAAGGAGATCTGTGACCTACAAGAACAACTCGATCCTTCTACACACTGGATTCATCCAATAGTGTTCTTTGTTAGGATATAAGCAACCAGCTAAAATGGAACTCCAGGCAAGAATAGTAATCTTAGCATCTAAACGATAAGCCTCACATACTGTATATGTCCTACCACATTCTAATAGCATATGTACAGTGGAAGTTTCACCCAAATTAACTTAGAAATAATAGAATTTACACTTGTCTAGCTGATTGGTAATAGTTAAAATTTGAGTAAGAATAGCAAAAATTAAAATTCTGCTTTCGTGGTCACCTACCCTCACTTAGTTGGAGAATTTTCAATGTGTTAGAAGTGATGCATCTAGACATTGCTTCCAATGATCAGTTGCCATGAAGGGTTTCCTGAGAAGGAGATAAGTGCTTTGAAAATCCAGAGGCACGTGTCAAAATCTTCTAGGGAAACCTTACATGGCTGATAGTTGTCCATTCAACATGGCAGTGTCTGCTTATGCATCTAATTTGTGGCTTGTAAATCAAATATACAACACGATCACACTGTATGATACGACAGGTTAAAAACCATGAAATTATTTAAAACAAAAAAAGAAAAAAAGGTTATGTCTGCTAGAGAAGCAAGGAGTAAGCTCGGGCCGCAAGTGCAATATCACTATACCCAACAATACGCAATACAGATGTCTGAGCACACTGACTGATGGCATGCAGACTCCGGTCATACACAGCAATACTTGGCTGCTGTTATCCTTATTTTCTTAATAGTCCGGAATTCAATATCATGAAAATCCAGGCCAAATGTTTCTGGATCTGAGCTCAAAATGCTGTCGTTTTTTAGAGAGGTAGACTGAACAGCAGATATACAAGGCTGCATTCACATATAACATTTGTGATTCCACGTGGAAGACCATGTGGGAAGAAAACGCTAATATTTTTCAATCTGGACGGATGCCGCTCGTTTGCGGCTATTAAATAGCTTAACTGATCGGAAGTCGATTAATCGATTATTGAAAAAGTTGACAACTTTTTCAATAATCGATTATGTCGATTAGTTGTTGCAGCCCTAATAGCTACAGAATCCGCCGGCTTATCATGATTGCACTATTTCGATCGACCTATGGTGTGAACGATGAACATTGAAGTGCATTGTATTCTCTGTTTAGAGCGGCTCTGCGCAGGCGTGAAAAGAG
The DNA here is from genome assembly GCF_000935625.1 of Nanorana parkeri. NCBI lineage: Eukaryota > Metazoa > Chordata > Amphibia > Anura > Dicroglossidae > Nanorana > Nanorana parkeri. Next base: position 36,663 of record NW_017308309.1, on the reverse strand, counting down.
CCTGACTGCAGTTTTGCCCAGGAGCAATATAAAAAAACATGCTGAATCCTGCATCACATTATATTTAGAAGACATTCTGATTTTTAAGCGACTTTGAAATAATTAACAGTACAGTCAATTTGAAATAGCGTGTTCACCCCTCAATACCCTTTCCAACCTGGGTCTGCAGTATCCCAGAGACCTAAACACCTCCCCTGCATTCTATCATGCCAGTATTACTACACATTTTAATTGATTGCACCGTTACTCATTTAAAGAGATAAGATGTAGATATTTCAGCTTTAGTACAGTTGCAATGTTTCATCCATTAATAAGCAGGTTCCCAAGTGAATTTACTTGCAAGCTTTGTTCTTCAATATGTTATAAAGAGCTAAATCAATAGCACAAATGTATTTTTTTCCCATGATGCATTCTATAAAATTGTACTTAAACAGTTCTTAGTGGGTTAAACTTATTAATTCAGACTTAAGCTAGCCATACACCTTACAATTATCTGCAGATTTTCTATGGGCAGATGGAAAAAGTGCAACAGATTCCTCCATCTACGCTAAACTGTGTGGATGGAGGAATCTCCCACTGGGCCAAGCTTAAGTATCTTGCACTTTTTCCATCTGAACATAGAAAATCTGCAGACAGACAATCTATAGGTGTATGGTCAGCTTAAGATTAAACAGTGCTTGATGTACCTGATCTGTGGACTAGCCTTAGAGAACTAGTGAAATTAAATCCTTTTCATTGTGACTTCTACAATAAAATAACAGAAGCTCTAACAACAACATCTATGATCTTTGTTCCATGCCCCATATCAAATTGGAGTAAAAGAAAAGCATATTGGTTACAAACAGCTAACAAACAGGTGTTGTGTTACATTCACCAACAAAGAGACAGGTCCCCATTGTCCTCTCTTCCAGTATTACACAGCAGGCAAATTGTCATTCATACAGATGTTCAGATGTCACACAGTACTGCATTGTACTAAACTGATAAAGAACAATTGTTGACAGGGATTTGTGAATTGTAAGCTCACCAGTATTACCACTGGCACAACCATCCATATAGGATCACAAGGTGCAGAATAACAGACACAACTGATAATGGTTAATTCATTCGACCCATGTTGAGCCACAAATAATCCTAAACAAGGTAAAAAGTCAATGTGCTATTTTATCAAATGAATGTCAGCCCAGAACAGTGAACCAATAGAAAGGTTAACTAAAGTTTAAACTTTATGCTAACATTACTCAGGGCTAGGCTGTAAAGGTAAACGCTATTCAGGACGGTGAACAAGGGAAAGTTACAGCTCGTCCGTATAACAGAAGCAAAATGGAGCATAAAGAAGCCAAGATAAATATTAGCAATAATGCAGGTATAGTTCTACGTATAGCTTTCATCCAAATCTGACTTTACGGAGTTTGCTACACGATTTCCAAACATGGTTTAAACATCCATAAAGTTAGGAACCTGAGTGTGCATATGGGATTTGTCAGTACAAACCAAGGTTTGCTATACATGGTCTGATCACTGCAAGGGAAGGAAACAATTCGGCATCAGTTTGAATGGTCAGGTGACTATCTGGCAGCACAAAAGTTCATGATAGACGATGATTGAAAGTGGTTAGGAGGCTTGGGAGGTGTTTTTCAGGATGCCCCGGGAACCTCTGTTCCCCTAAACAAGGCTGGCCATACACTGCTTAGATTTTCTAAAGAACTTTTGTACAAAAGATCTTTCGTTCGACCTTCTAGGAGTTGATGGGGTCACATCAACAATCAATTTCGACCGAAGTGATGAAAAAACTCGAAGGAGCAGGATGGAAATTTTTTTCTTGAACAAATAAAATTTAGAGAATGTGGTTTTCATTAGGGAAACTCCATTCATTCCAATGTAAAACTCCAGTGTGTGATGGCATTATTGGGTGGTAAAGAAAGATCTTTTGGGAGAAAGTTCGTTTGGAATTCCACCAGTGTATGGCCGCCTTAAGGCTGGGTTCACACCATTTTCCGGACCAGATCTGGAACATAGTGCATTGCATTTTTGCCACGCTTGGAATTTAGCTTAAAATGGTCTTACAGGTGCGTTCCAGTGCCTTCCAGATGTTTTTGACGTGTTCCAGACCAGATAAAATAGGACAAGCAGTATTTTTCTAGTGTGGTCTGGAACGGACTGCGCTGGTGGGAACAGAAGCCATAAAATAGCATAGGGATACATTAGGATGCATTTTGGGTCTGGAGGTAATCTGGATGTGGTGTGAATGGACCCTTAGATTAGCCACATACTTAGATTTTTTTCTTGATGGGCTGAACAAGAAAAAAAAAAAAACCCCACCTCTCAATTCCCCCATTCATGCTAACAGCATGGAGGGGTGGTTAAGGAAGATAACTATAATGGACTCTTGACCACTGGTAACTATCATCATCACATACAAAGATTTTTTCAATACTGTAGTCTCCAAGCAACCAATAGCCCCACAGCACTCCCTTTCACATAAGGAATATGTAAAAGAAAGTAAACAGCTTTCGACAAGTGCAACATTGTCGAAAGGGGAGAATATTATAGTGCGTGCCTATCGTGAGATTGGTATAAATGTGATTTCTCACCACTCGCTCTTTTCTGTGACAACCTATCACCGTATAGATCCAACACCTATTTCAAGCATTTTTTTTTTTTCTATTCGCACCCTCAATCCTGCAAATCATGCATGCAGGGACAACCCCATTCTATTGTATACTCTACTATATAAACATTTTTTTTAAATAAAAAATTAATTAATTAAAAAAACCCTCTCTCTGAAGTGTGTCAGTCCCTCAAAAAATAAGTGACATTTGCATGTGTTAAAAAGCAAAATCTTGCTGAGGTTATGAACATATTTTCACACACAGCAAATAGTTTAGAATTGTGATCCCAGAATAATTCTATCCTTCAGAAGCTGTCAGTGGTATCAAGAACATTGCAAGAGAACATCAATCGGCTGAGTAAATAACCTTAAAGCTAAAACAAACATATGCAAGGAAAGAAACATTCTAAATCAAACAAAACAGAAAGGTGACCTTTAAAACACATCCACCCACTATGCACACCCCAGGCACTATCTGGCTCTGTAATACTTCATGGCTAGATCACAATCAAACAAGACTTGCTACATTGCTGTTTACCAGGTTAACATAGACTTCCAGTATATTGGAAATTAAAGATAATAGGGCAGCCAAATAGCTTTGCTACACAGTGGAGTTACATTACTGGAATGATGGTAAGCAGAGGAGAGCTGAGAAGAAATTACACAATTGCATGTATATCTTTGCTCCCATATCGAACAAAAAGGAGTAGAGCATTATAGACCTTAATGGCACCCCATGAAAAATGTCAGCAATATTGACCAAAATTCAAATTACTAATGACCTCAGCAGACACATTCAGTCTTTACCAAGAGAAAACGTAGTAAAAACTAAAATGTAGTTTTTTTTGCTGGAAAAATGGAAACCATTGGCTTGGCCACCACTGGATACCCAATCTAGGGCTGTAGCAACTAATCGATTAAATCGATTATGAGAATAGTTGGCAACTATTCTCATTATCAGTTAGTTGGTGAGAGCGAGAGGAAAGAGAGCGAGCGCGAGAGGAAAGAGAGAGCGAGCGCGAGAGGAGAGAGAGAGCGAGCGCGAGAGGAGAGAGAGAGCGAGCGCGAGAGGAGAGAGAGAGCGAGCGCGAGAGGAGAGAGAGAGCGAGCGCGAGAGGAGAGAGAGAGCGAGCGCGAGAGGAGAGAGAGAGCGAGCGCGAGAGGAGAGAGAGAGCGAGCGCGAGAGGAGAGAGAGAGCGAGCGCGAGAGGAGAGAGAGAGCGAGCGCGAGAGGAGAGAGAGAGCGAGCGCGAGAGGAGAGAGAGAGCGAGCGCGAGAGGAGAGAGAGAGCGAGCGCGAGAGGAGAGAGAGAGCGAGCGCGAGAGGAGAGAGAGAGCGAGCGCGAGAGGAGAGAGAGAGCGAGCGCGAGAGGAGAGAGAGAGCGAGCGCGAGAGGAGAGAGAGAGCGAGCGCGAGAGGAGAGAGAGAGCGAGCGCGAGAGGAGAGAGAGAGCGAGCGCGAGAGGAGAGAGAGAGCGAGCGCGAGAGGAGAGAGAGAGCGAGCGCGAGAGGAGAGAGAGAGCGAGCGCGAGAGGAGAGAGAGAGCGAGCGCGAGAGGAGAGAGAGAGCGAGCGCGAGAGGAGAGAGAGAGCGAGCGCGAGAGGAGAGAGAGAGCGAGCGCGAGAGGAGAGAGAGAGCGAGCGCGAGAGGAGAGAGAGAGCGAGCGCGAGAGGAGAGAGAGAGCGAGCGCGAGAGGAGAGAGAGAGCGAGCGCGAGAGGAGAGAGAGAGCGAGCGCGAGAGGAGAGAGAGAGCGAGCGCGAGAGGAGAGAGAGAGCGAGCGCGAGAGGAGAGAGAGAGCGAGCGCGAGAGGAGAGAGAGAGCGAGCGCGAGAGGAGAGAGAGAGCGAGCGCGAGAGGAGAGAGAGAGCGAGCGCGAGAGGAGAGAGAGAGCGAGCGCGAGAGGAGAGAGAGAGCGAGCGCGAGAGGAGAGAGAGAGCGAGCGCGAGAGGAGAGAGAGAGCGAGCGCGAGAGGAGAGAGAGAGCGAGCGCGAGAGGAGAGAGAGAGCGAGCGCGAGAGGAGAGAGAGAGCGAGCGCGAGAGGAGAGAGAGAGCGAGCGCGAGAGGAGAGAGAGAGCGAGCGCGAGAGGAGAGAGAGAGCGAGCGCGAGAGGAGAGAGAGAGCGAGCGCGAGAGGAGAGAGAGAGCGAGCGCGAGAGGAGAGAGAGAGCGAGCGCGAGAGGAGAGAGAGAGCGAGCGCGAGAGGAGAGAGAGAGCGAGCGCGAGAGGAGAGAGAGAGCGAGCGCGAGAGGAGAGAGAGAGCGAGCGCGAGAGGAGAGAGAGAGCGAGCGCGAGAGGAGAGAGAGAGCGAGCGCGGAGGAGAGAGCGAGCGAGCGCGGAGGAGAGAGCGAGCGCGGAGGAGAGAGCGAGCGCGGAGGAGAGAGCGAGCGCGGAGGAGAGAGCGAGCGCGGAGGAGAGAGCGAGCGCGGAGGAGAGAGCGAGCGCGAGAGGAGAGAGCGAGCGCGAGAGGAGAGAGCGAGCGCGAGAGGAGAGAGCGAGCGCGAGAGGAGAGAGCGAGCGCGAGAGGAGAGAGCGAGCGCGAGAGGAGAGAGCGAGCGCGAGAGGAGAGAGCGAGCGCGAGAGGAGAGAGCGAGCGCGAGAGGAGAGAGCGCGAGCAGAGAGAGAGAGCAGAGAGAGAACAAGCAGAGAGAGAGAGAGATTGATATATCTTAATGTAACCAATCAACTAGTTGACAAAATAATCGGGCGACTAATCAATTATGAAAGTAATCATTAGCTGCAGCCCTAACCCAATCCCACCCAACTGTGCTTGTCCTATTAAAAAGCCAATTATAAACTCCTCCACACATGATGAAATCATCAAAAGGTACTAAAGAGTACACAATAAACTGGGTATTCTAGCAGTAAGAAGGCAAAACCTTTGTATTGAGTTTATCTGTTTGTCGCACCTCTATATCCCTTAGGCCCCGTTCACACCTTTCCGTTTTGTCGGGCGTTCAACGCTCTATGAACGCTCTACAAAACGTACAACCATGAAAATCCCATTGTTTTCAATGGGTATGGTTCACACCTTTCCGTATTTCCGCCCGTCTGAACGCCCTACAAAACGGCTGACGCCCAAACAAGTACATGTACTTCTTTGGGCTGTTTTGGAGGGCGTTTTCCATTGGGATACAGCCAAGTAGCCTTCGGAATCGCGCGACGGTCGCGAGATTTTTTTTTTTACCGCGAACGCGTGACGGTCGCGCGACAGACGTGCATGCGTAATACGCCTAGGTGTGAACCCAGCCTTATAGATCAGAGCAATTTTGACAATTTTGCTAGGGCCTACGGATATACAGATTATATTCTCATTATGATTGATTCCAAAGTATTATATGTATTTATTTTTTCCAGACAACCGAGGCTTTCTTTTGGTAATATTGTTTTGCAAAAATTATTTTAGATTGTGTGCATGCCACAGGCAAAAAATGTAACAAATAAAAAAACAAAAACAAACGTATTTAAAATTATTAATTTTAATGGCGATGTTTTAAAACATCTATTCTAATTGTTAAGAGTACTAAAACAGGGTGCTGGGTACAACCATGGCAAAGTTCTATACAAATGAGAAAAACTGATTTTTGACTTGCTGTAAAATCATTTTTTGGAAAACATTAACGTGAAACTGAAGCCAAAACTTTTCTTTTAGTATTGGATAGGGTGGATAGGGATTAGAACCAGTCAGGTTTTTATTGCCACCTGTCTCCCCGTTAGGGAGATTCACCTTCTCTATTTGTCCTAGTCACTGTTATCACCGAGTGTTTTTGAGCGATTTTCTCTCACTCCCTGTATTGGCTATCAGACAGGAAGTGAAGGGAAATATCCCCAATGGGACACAGATGGCAAAAATCTGGCAAGGGTTATAACCCTCCTTTACTCTAGTCAATGCTAAAAAAAAAAAAAATGTTTTGGCTTCAGTTCTACTTCAAAAAGGAACACAGGCCTCCTGGCCACAACTTGTCCTACCCACTGCTTTCTGGATTGACAGCACTGCCTTTGTTGGTGAACCCTCCCATCATGAGATGTAGTATCTGGGAGGTGAGCACAAATAGGAGAATTGGGCTCAGTCATGGGAGGTAAAGGATGTGTATGGTTTACTTTATGAGGCTTGTGCATCCCACAGTAAATGGATTTGATACTTATTTAGACCAGGCATGGACTAATCTCACCCAGAACTAGCAGCCAGCACTATGTAACTTGCATATAACTATATAGGTAGCTGAAAGATACAGTATATAGTTAAAAGTGAAATACTTCCTTGCTAGTAAAAAATAAGCTATAAATCCATTAAGGGTTTACTTTCCTCTGCCCACTTCCTTTCCACTATGACTCCAGTGGAAATCCTGATTTTCCACCTGGTCTTGAAGATAGATCCTTTTTGAGGTTCCAGTCTAGCAACAAATTTCAGTTGGCACATGTTTGGTCACAGGATGGGATTCCATCCCTGGGGGATCTTTCTACTATGGTATTGGCTCTGTGCTGCACCTCCCTTCCCAGTCTGATTCCTGTTAAACAGGGGATTGCAAGAGGCTTCCTTGATAGCATGCACAATTTAGATTCAAAAGTACAATAATGAATTGTGCCTTAGGTAATACGTACTGCATTGACCTGTGTCTTTAAGAACTACCTAGAGTTCAGCTTTAATGTAAATTTCAAAAAAAATCACACAGGGGGGTAACATTTTTGTGAGCCGCAAATGAGATAAGATCACTAGTGTATGGATTGTGTTACTCACCAAACCCAGTAGAAGAGAACAAGCTACTTTTATGAAAAAGATTTATTGTTGTAAGCCTCCTAGACATATTGAAGGTTATGGTTGGTATCTCAAAGAACCTTTCATTAGATCTATGCAAGTCTTATACATCAAGGAAGTTAAACAAATTGTTTTTTGTAAAGTCTTTATTCACAAAAGTGTTTCTCAATCCCCTCTAGCCACAAGTGTGTTCCTGTTCTGAGAATTTATACAGCAAAGCAAAGTGCTACAAAGGAAACAAAAAACAGGGGTGGGGATAAATAGAAAGTTTACCCCAAAGGCATCATGGTTGACACTGCTGCGTTAGCTCTTTATGTTAGAAATGTATGTAAAAAGTTACCAAAAAGGTGATTACTTACCTTTGTCACCGCCGCTCGCTCCCATCTAAAGGCCTGGAGCTTCTCTGGTGGCCAAGCGGAATGATGGGGCGGGCGCATGCGCAGTAGAGTTCTTCCATTGGGAGAAGAGGAAAGACACAGCGGAGGTGAATGCACGCAGCTGTGAGCGTGCACGTCGGACAGCCATCCTAGTTATTCAATTTAAAGTCATAGTAGACAACAAGGGGCACTCTTTGCACCCAGCTGAAAACAGGTTTAAAGGAGAACTATTGCTAGAGTAAAATGTGTTCTTCCCAATACTTAGAGCCAGCGTGTGACACTGCAGCTGTCACAGATGTTACCAACTCTGTAGATTGATGCTAAATGTTTTTTCTAAAGGCAAAATAATCTGCTTATTAATATTTAAAATAACCGTAGTATTAAACTTAAGCGTTTAAAAAAAAAAAATGAATTTAGAATATACATTACATTGCCCAGCAAAGCATTTGTTTACATTTTTGCCCAAACACTTACGGTCACACTTACAGGGGAGGAGGTTAGTGGGAGCCTTGCCTTGATGTGCCTGTGTGTTTGTGGAGACACAGCCAGCGTAATGGCACACACAAGGGTGGCTCTACAGGACCCTGCAGGGAAAAGGAGCCACCCTAACACAGGACCAGTGATCAGGGGGACCAGCTCATTCTGAAATAGCTTAAAACCCTTTTGCCTTTAATATCACTTTAATAACACTGCAGATGGTTGAGCCAGGGAATATCTGATCCAGATAATATGATTACCTTAAGCAGACCAGAAAGGAAATTTCTGTCAGAGCAAATAGGACCATACTTTACAAAGTTTTTTTGCTATGAATCAACTGTAGGCGTAGGGTTCTTTATTTGTGTCTATTGTTTTTTTTTTTAAGCCAATCTATGTATTGATGATGTTTGTACTTGTACAATATGGCAAGCGACACACACAAAAACTCCAGCCCTCAGTTCCGCTTTAAAGGGATCTGAGAGTGGCATTTTCCCCAGGAAATGTTGTAACATTTTATTCATCCGTTGCAACATAGGGGTTAATAACTTACAGCCTAAATAAAATACTGTATTGCAATTAAGGCAGCTCTGATGACCTTTTCTGTATTAGTATTAGTACTTATGGTGCAAAACAGCTGCCAGGCAAAGGACTTAGGGAAATATCAATCCACCCAGTTCTTGAGGAAGCCAAAATTAAGTATAAGATCGCTGAAACCTTTTTAATTAAATTACTTCTCTAGTTTCAGACGCATATTGAGTTTATGGCGTCTTTGAAGCTGAGAATTTTTCTGTATGAATAGGTCATTGTATTTCAACATTTCAAGACAAAGGCGGGCCAACACAGGGATTCTAAAGTATTCCTATTACATGTATTGGAAGATCACATATCACAAGCAGTGCCGGAATACAGTTACAGATATAATCATTTGCAATCACTTAAATTGGACTAGAAAAGAGAGCTCCAATCCAAAGGCTGGGATGGTGTACACTACTTTTACATCTGCACACCTATTTTAAAAAACCAACGTAGCATCTGAACTTTACTTCTAATAAATTAGGCATTGATGAAAATTTTCAGTGGCATGCCTAGATCGTAGACCCCGGGTGCCCAACCTGCAACCCTATGGTACTCTTTGTTCCATCCTTAAGA
>NW_017308309.1:12041-27275 GCF_000935625.1 Nanorana parkeri | reverse complement strand
TATACTGGCCCCCACCAATCCCCCAGCTGTCTCTGCACTAAAGGAGCTTACACTCTAATGTCCCCCCATAGTCACACACTATTATTTTACATTCATAGAGCTCTGACATATACTGTAGTATAGTACTGTACAGAGAACACTGAGCCAGTCACATCAGTCTCTGTACAGAGAAGCTTACACTCTAACGCAGAATGCCATCTATAGAAGACTACAAATCCCAGCAATACATTATAAAGCAGTGCAGAATAATAGTATATGAATTTGGTACATACTCTGTTCTGCCTCTCTGCTCTGGAATGCCGGTCTGATGTCTTGTGCAGAGGGTCTCAGGAGGGGTACAGAGGGTCTCAGGAGGGGGAGATGTGCGTGCGGCAAACGCGCTAAGCAGGTGCCGGGTGGTTCCACAGAAGGCTGCTGCGCAGGACCTAACGCAGCTGAATCAATTTTAAATATTTAATTTCTAAGCTGCAGAGGTCAGCGGTGTAATGTAGAGGTCAGGGCACAGTGCAGAGGTCAGGGTGCGATGCAGAAAAAACAAGAACTTACAGGTGCTCTGCCCTCTTTCTCTCCAGGTGGTAGTGGTGGGGGGGAGGGGGAGGGGCTTTGCAGCCATTTCTCAGCAACTCCTATGATGAATCCTTCAGCCGCCTCCTTGTGTCTTCTCTTCAGGTCCTGCTCTCCTGAAGTCTCCAGTGGCCAATGGTGATCCTGCAGTCTTCCTCCTATAGCAGCTGAAGTGGGAGGAGGAAGCTGCAGGTGGCTGCCAACAGACCGATCACTGAAGCGGGCACAGCGGCTGAGGAAAAGAATCTGCACAGCTGTCACTAACATGTGCCGCGTCAGTGATCAAGAGCGGAGATCACTCTTCTCAGCGCTCTCATCTCAATGAGAAAAGTGATCACCGCGGCCGTTCTTAGGGGAATCTGCTCAGTCCCCCTTCCAGTGTTCCTCCCAACAAAGGGGAAGTTGGGGACTGGACCTCAGTGGGCCCCCTAACCGCCTTGGGCCCCGGGGCAGCCGCACTGGCTACACTGCCGGTAGCTCCACCCCTGCTTGTAATAGTAGTGATCTCTAGAAGTTTCGTGTATTGTGTTCCCATTCTATGACTATCTCCTGGAGCATATCCCCAGTCACTAACAACAACTACAGCATGTTTGCAGTCCCTAACCATCTCCTGCAGCATAGCTACACTTTACGACCTTCTCCTGTATCATGCTTGCAGTCTTTGAGCATTCCTGTTGCATGTATCAGCAGTCTCTGAAAGGTCCATGTAGCATTATATTAGCTGATAATTATGTGTTGCCCTTTGATGATGTCAAGGGTCGCACTTGAGACCCCCTATATCAGGAGAGCCGACTACCACCGGTATATACTGTACCTGACAGTTTTAAAGTTTTTTTTTAAACTTAATGCAACCTACATTTGAGCACGTTAAGGCCTGATTCACACCTAGGCGACAGCGTTTTTGTGCGTTTTTACGCACATATATTAAGTCATGCGTTTTTATTGAGCAAATTGTGACACATTAATGTAAATGGCAAAAACATGCAAAACCAATTGCAAAGCGCGTTTCCAAGCATTTCCTATTGACTCTATAGGGACGAAGCGAGCTGTAAACTGCCAAAAAGCAGCCCATGCACTTTTTCCAGCGACAGGTGTTGCTTATTGCGACAAAACGCTCAGGCGTGAACAGAGGCCTTAAGAATGAATGGGGTTTTTTTTGGGGGAAGCTTTGTCGCGCTGAATCAGCTGCGACAATACAAATGGAACAGACCTTAGTCTGGTCTATCTGTAAAAAATATAAGTCAATTGGACTTATTTGGAGCTGGTTGGATGACCAGTGGTTTGAAGACCAGTGATTTCTTGGGTGGAGCATTTTGTCACGCTGAATCAGCTACGACAATACATACAGTTTGAACCAGGCCTTAATGCACGGCAACAGATAACCGCAGTATAAATGGTACTTAACGGTTTACAAGCACCTGGCAGGCTGCCAAGATTATGTTCACGTGTTTTTCAGGTGCTTTTATTAAAGTCTATGGTGCATAAAGGTTAAGATTTAGTGACTGGAATCAAATCTGGTCTACTTATAAAAATTGCTATTTTAATGTGGCAGCTCTCAAAACCAATTTCAAAGTGATCTCTTGCTGGTATCTGGTGCTATCCAGAATTGCTAAATTTGTGCCTGACTATTCCTTTTTCTGCTTTTGGGGTTGCACTGAGAGAAGCACTTTCTTCCACATATGGTGGACATGCCCTGTGGCAAAATCATTTTGGAAACAGGTCTTTCAGATGTTATCTTCCCTATTGAACCGTAAGCGACTTGCGGGCCCGGCCTATGCCCTACTTAAAGGAGAACTATGGGGTTAGGACTTTTCCCCATCGTTCTCCTAAGGGTAACGGGAGGACACAAACTAGCGTCCTCCCGTCACCCAAAGCCGGAACGGATCCCGACATCGATGTCGAGATCCGCCAAGCTGCGTGAGTGATAGCTGGCTCTGCTTATCTAGAGGCAGAGCCAGCTGTACCCGCCCCCTCCCCGTCCGTTCCCGCCAGTCAGCGCTCGAGGATCAGACAGGGAAGGGGGGGAATCCAGTCCCTCCCGTCACGGCTCTCTGCCGCCACAGGATCGAGAAGTGAGCGAGCGCCGGTATGTGTTTGCTCACTTCCCGATCTACTGAGCCGACCTGTGACAGTTTCATTGTCACAGGTCGGCTCATATTATGAGGCTGAGTGAAAATCACTCACCTTATAATTCTCCTTTAATAAACGTCTGGATAGTATCACTAAATTTTGCTTGCAACTGAAAATTCTTACTGCTGCTAAACAAATCATAGCCAAAGCATGGAAAACCTCTACCCTGAATTTGGTTGAACTTAAATATAGAGTCACACAATTTAAGGCTACTATCATGGATAAAACACTTTGATATACAAGTGTATGGCAGCCCTGAATTGATCATTTTCTACCTTCTAGATTAAACGCAACACTCCTAGAGCCTTACAGACTATTTACTCTTTTACGAACTTCCTCTACTGCTTTTTTTAAAGTCTAAATTTCCTTTGGGTTGGAGACGAGTGACATTGGAATCTTTGTTACTCCTTTCTTTTTGGTTTCTTTACAATCTTTACCCTCAATCTAAAATGATCTACTGAAGTTTGAAGATGGGCTTTTTTGTGGCTTCTCTCACGTCTTGTGGAGTTCCTATTTGATCCAGAAGCCTGAAACCTCTTTTACACAATTTTGATACATTTGCTGTGATCGAGCTTCCCACTTCTATATCATTTTGCTACTTTCTGATTGTTTACTATACTTTGTTGTTCTTTAATAAAAATAATGACCAAAAAAAACAAAAACAAAAAAAGGTAAGATTTAGTTCCAAAATTTAGTTACACTTTTTCAGGCTAGGTTCACAGGTAGGTGATTGAGCCGGTAAGCGGTTTTCATGCGGTTTTTTTCATGTGATTTTGCTTTGAAAACTGCGCAATTATAGCTACTGCACCTTTTTGCTCGACAGGAGATTTCTACCGCATGACAAATCACAAAGGTGTGAACAGCTTCCATAAACTTGAATGCAAGTCTCTGATTTGTAAGATATTGCGTGGCTAAAACGGCGCGATAAATCGCCTGGGTTGCGAACCTAGCCTCAAGCTTCTCTGACAACACAACACTGGTTCGGCCCTTTAGAATAGCAATTTTCTGCTCAGCCCCATTAACATGGCAAATTAGGAGCAATAGCTAGTTCAAACTTTGAAATATATATGTATAGGCATATACACACACAAACATACATAAGCTTAGATATTCATGTCTGGGTCACTTCTATACATGTTACCGATTAATTTTCGTAGCAAAACAGTGCTAGGTTGGCCTTATCGGTAGACACCACACAGTTGAGGAAGTTACAGATCTCATTATTTACTTGAGGTTGTCCAAAGAGAGTCGTCATACATCTCTCCTCTCCAGGATATCCTGGTTCACTCGTTTGAGTCATATAATTTTTTCATCCCACCCAGGCATTCAAAAGACAAACAGTAACATGGAGTAATTAGTGGTCAAACAATGACCTGCCCAAACCAGAGTATGACAGGCGAGCAATCTGCTCATTCTAACTAACAATGGCATGCAGACTAACAAGCAGCATTATAGTTAGGTTTTCTGTGCTATACCAGAACTGGGTAAAGCTCAGGCAAGAAGCCAATAGACCAAAAATTACAAAAAGCGCAATTTTCTTTAGCCTTGGTTGCCAATGAAAATACAAGTTCTAAGAGCCCTTACACACGGGCTTTCCTATCAAGTCCGCCTGTCAGTTTTACAGGCGGCCCTGATCGGAAGACCAATGTTAGTCTATGGGCAACCAGATCTAAATGGACGGGTGCCCATTTACATGCGGTTACCCCTGGTTCCACACAGATGTAGCAAAATTGTCAAGGAAACATTGTACTTGTGCTAGTCTGCTACATTGGATGGGTCTGCTTTCAGAGCCATGTGTCTCTGTGCTTGTTTAATCAGATATAAGCGTTCCGAAGGAGAGTTTAATTTAACTCATCAAGCTTTCTATAGGTTTCAGAATAGCCCTCCTGCATTACAAACAAGAAACAAAAACAGGGTTCCCAGATCACTATTTGACAATACTGGCAATAAGGTCTGGGGTGGACTGGTGCACTGTAAATGTGACAGGTTAAAAAAAAACTAATTTCCTGAGAGGGGTGACTGTATGCATGTCAAGGCCTAACATTCAATTTTAGACAAATGAAAATAGTAAGCTAGCATAGCACACAAATAGGTGTTTTAAAAAGGGTGTATTTTTATGTCAATGGTAATATACATAGGAGGACCAAAAATTACATCAGGATTGGCTTCATGCCGCAACCATTTGTGTACATATACACCTTATGCATTTGCTTATTCCATTAGTTGGAAGTTGCCTTGAGAAAGGGATACCTATCCTGAAACTGTCACCTTTTCCACCTCCGTCTGTACCCAGAGCACTCCGTTCTCGATCAGTACACATTTGTAATGTTGTATTGTTTGTTTGCACATTGTGCCTTCTAGCTGCATCTTTAGATTGCATTATTTTCTTATCGCATCATTGCGTGTCTAGTTTAGCTTTGCACCAGGGATTGCACTTTGGTCAGTTGTGTCTATATGTATCTACGTATATTACACCATTGGACTTAAAAAAACAGCTATTGAAATGCCTATTTGGGTGGTATGGTGTGGTATGCCCATATGCTCAATTTTGACTGGAACGTACCATTAAAATGCTCATAGACAAATGTCTGTAAAAAGTATGGATTACTGTTAGGATTGAGCTAATTGATTTGTAAACTGTGGTAGATCAGGTGTACCTGGATTTGCACAGATAAGTAAATAGGATTATCAAAACCCAGATTCAAGTAATCCACATGATTCAGAGTCAGTTTTAGCAGTCATTAATGACTACACAGGATGACACAAACTGCTACAAATAGTACTCGGATGACCTCCTACATAACCATTTCCATAAGAGAATCTGACGTATCTAGGTTTGAGTTCTAAGCACAGTTCATAGAAGGATTAGTTTATAGGTCACATCTGAATTATGTGCTAATCTTCAAAAACGATTTCACAAATATAAATAAAAACTAAAACTTCTGTTTTTCAAGGTTGGGTGTGAGTAGACCTTATGAGTACATATTGAATCCACAGCAGTGTGGATATATGACTGTCTGCGCCCCAATGGGACTGGAACCCATTAGGAATAACTGGATTTAGATTATATGCAACAGGCAACATGCAATGCTCAGGGACATTCTGTGACATACCTTGAACATCATACCAGTGGGCTCCATTAGTGATTCCATCTGGGAAAACCTCACCCTCCTCATCTTTACACTGTGGGTGACCAGTCTTCATGATAGGGTGGTTTGAAGCGTAGGCTCTGGCCAGATGCTGGAACACTTTGTCATCTGTGGATCTGCTATAGTAGCCAGTTTCCTGATGAATGCTGGAATCGTCAAAGGGATAGCTAGCCACAACCGAGCCGCCATGCAGGTTCCCAGAGAGCACAAATCTGGGCAAAAAAAAGGGAAATAAAAAATATGCTTCTGTTAAAATAAATTTGTATTACAAGAATAATTTTGTGAAAAAAATGTGTTTGATGATGAACCTGGCAGCCATTTTACATTTTTTTAAATGAAGGTCAAAAAAGGCACACCACATTTTGTACCCTTTGTCTTTATTAGCCAATTTTGTCCACTTTTATCTTCATTAGCCAGAAAACCCTCCTCTGTGCACACCCCAAAACTAGTTTCTATTTGTTACTAATAGCTAAGCCCTACCCAGTCACTATATACTTGTGCAATGAGAGCACCATTATTGGTCCCTGAGGTACATCTATTGTACGGTATGAGGACAGGGCATGTGTCCATAGATATCAGAGGGCGGCCAGACTTGTAGCCATGATTTAGCACCCTTAAAGAACTATATGTTACCAGTGCTGCTTGTTTAAGGGGAAAATATTGGGGCCAGGGACAGGATTTCTCTTCTCCCCGACTGATGTTGTCTCTAAGGCCCCATTCACACCTATGCGTATTGTAATATGTGCGTCTGTCGCGCGACCGTCACGCGTTTTTTTACCACGATCCGCTGTAAAAAAGTCGCGCGACCGTCGCGCGATTCCAAAGGCTACTTGGCAGTATCCAAATGGAAAACGCCCTACAAAACGGACCAATACGCAGCAAAAACGCTCCGGGACCTTTGCATGCGTGGCCCGTTTTGTAGTGCGTTCGGGACGGGCGGAAATACGGACAGGTGGGAACGATACCATTGACTACAATGCTATTTATTTTTTTGACCGTTTTGTAGAGCGTTCATCGAGCGTAGGACGCGCTACAAAACGGTCAGGTGTGAATGGGGCCTAAGAGCTGACAGGCATCTGTCTGCCACTATGTACATGAGACTGGCATCCAATCCAGCCAGACTGGAGATGGTCATCTCATGTATCTGTGTAGCATTAGTCCCACAGTCAGGGAGGACAAGCCCTTAAACTGACCATTCCTGATAAACTGGAAGAAATTCCAGCCATGTGTAGCCCCTTTCAGCACCCCTCCACTCAACCAAAAATCAATTTTTCAACTGACTTTTGTTGAAGGAGCCAGTGCAGATGCATGCACAGCCTAGGTATGCAGCAGTCGCTAAAAAGTGATGAATCGTCCGCTGACAGTTATTGTATTGCAGCAAAATGCAATGCACCACGTTCCAGATCTGGTCCGGAAAATGGTGTGAACCTGCCCTTAGTGAAGAGTTAAAGCTGGCCAATCAGCACTTCTGTTTGAAAAAAGATCCTTCCCGTCAGAAGACATCATGTGAACAATGCCATGGCATTGTTCCTGTGACTGGCAGTCAGAAGAAAGATTATCAGTCATTATAGAATCAGGCAGGCTCCAGTAGTGTGATGGAAATATTTATTTACAATTTTTGGTAAATATTAAATTCTAACATGGGCTGAAGAAAGTAACGTTTTTTTTCATTGTGAGGTGAAACTGCATCAACAGGTTTTTCAGGCTTCCTTAATAAAACATGGCATTTGCTGAAGGCTATAATGACATTGACACCACATGCAGGAACGAGAAGGTATTGGTCCTCTAAAAACCACACAACTTTTCCATTTCTGCACTCCTGTGTAAGGCAGAAGACCTTTAAGTTCTGCTATACTCCATTTCACATAACAAGGCATGACACTTATTCAAAGTAGAAACATTTATTCTGAAATGTAAATTTTTTGTAATCCTAGATCATGAGGGACTTCAGCGGCTGAACTCCATATTTTTAAAGTGTATGTAAACCCAGGAGCAAAAATGTAATATAGTTCAGCTTATCAGTGTTAAAATGTGGTGGCTGCATTAGTTTTCTTTTATTAGGATTTTTGTCCTTTTATTTTACCTGGTGATCCTGACAGTATATCTGTTTTTTTCAACTTCCTTTAAAGGTGGTAGACAGAGGGTTAAGACAAACCATTTAACACTGACAGGGGTGCTTACAATGGTCAGATTTATTATTTTATGTAAAACCTCTATCCCAAAAGGAAAATCTGCTCAAAAGGTGTTAGCTGGAGTTTGGATTTCATGTGTTGGCAGGGCCGGCGCTACTATATAGGCAGGTCAAGCATCTGTCTGAGGGCGCCGCAGGGGGGGGGGAAAGATGCGACTGGAAGGTTGCTCCTTTAAGACGGTCGCGGCGGCGGCGATCACATCTCTCTGCGCTCCCTCTCTCTCTACTCCCGGTCGCTGCAGCTTCAGAGCGGCCAAGAGGAGAGACGAGAGGGAGCGCAGAGAGGTGTGATCAGCGCCGGTATGAATAGCCGGGCAGAGCAGCGGCAGGGATCCTTTTGATGAGGTGAGGTGAGACCCGTGCGCCGCCCCGCCCCACCCGACCCGGTGTTGTGCTGTTCTCGTCTGCAATCCCCCCTCCATCCCCCCGCCATCTACCTTTCTCTTCTTCCTCGGAGGAGACAGTGAGAGGAGGGCTGCACTCGCAGCCCTTCCTCTCAGCTGTCACAGGAGTTCTGGCACAGTGTTGTGCTAGAACTCCTGTATTGGAGGTGACAGGGTCAATTAAGAGAACCTGTCACCTCCATATGCTATCACACAAGGGATTGTTAGCTCCTGTGTGATAGCAATAAGGTTAATTTTTAAAAAATTTAAAAAACAAATTTGATAAAACATTAGAAAATAAATAAAAATTATGAAAAAAATAAGTAAAACATAATAATAAAAATGATAAAGAGTAAAATATAGTAAGATTAAAAAACAAGAAAAAAATAAAAGATAAATCAGAGAAATACATATTTAATAAAGTAAAGAAAACTTAAAATTAAAAAAATAAAGTGATAAAAGAAAAATTAAAAATTAGAGGTACACCAAAAATGCACCTTCGCCTGTGTAGGAAAAAATTCTGGCACCGGCCGTGTGTTGGTCAAGTCCATCTAACACTACCCTCCCCACAGGGTGACAATGCTGATGTCCAAGGGTGGCTTTGTTCATAGAGTAGAGACACCATAAGACAGAAAATGTGTCACTGGCCAGATCAATGTAGTAAAAAATTAGCATTCAAGCTAGCTTAACACCTGCACTACACCCGAAACGCGCGTCCCGGGATCGTGTGGTACTGCACAATGCCGGCAGCGATTGCCGCGTGATCCCATTGATTTAAAGGTAAAGGTACAAGCCGTGATTGTTTTCCGAAGCACGGGCGGAACCGCGGTGGGAAACCGCGCCATCCGGCCGGCGTCACAGTGGTGCCATTAGAAAATAATGCCGCACGGTGAAGTGTCGCCTAGGCGTGAACCTAACCTTAACGCTTGTAGTGCGTGGGTAGCCCCCCCCCCCTGCAAGAGTTAATAAAAGTTTTGCCCAAAGTTATTTTTTAAGGACTGGTAAGCAGGAATATATTAAAATTTCGTTGTTGGGTTTTAAGTTAAATCCATAACTGGGCAGAGAAGAAGAATTGCAGGCAGAGTTATAATAACTGTAGGTTGAAGACGTGTATAGCAAGCACATTCAAGCATTGCTCCTATAAGCATGTCTAGACTGCTTCAGCCAATGTCATAATTCAGAAGGCGATCATAAGGCACAGCAGCTTACTGCCCTCGGCAAAAATAATGATTATAATAATAGACACGTGCAGTAGTAAGCCAAAATGTGCTTCTGCACACCCTGGGGGCCCCTGAATCTAGGCCAGCACCATGTGTAAATAGCTTTGATGCATTCTCTTCATCTCACAATTCAGTCTGCCCATCACTGTGACACTGAATTGTGTGATCGAGTCACAGTAATAAATTGCAGATTAGAGGGCATACATTTCTGGAGGACATGCTTGACATGCGTATATGGCCTGTGATAGCACTGTCATTAGACGGCGCAGATCACAAGCACAACGCACAGCACTAAACAGAGTGCCTCTGTTGTGTGGGATCGCTGTAATAGCCAATCGCAGCAATCACAAATGTAAACACTGCAAGAGCCCTCCTCTTCCTCTCACAACAGAGGAAGGAGAGAAGGAATCAGATTTAATGAATGAAGGGAAGCAGCAGATTGAGAGGGGGGTTAATTAGATTGGGAACTTCTTTTTTTTTTTTAACCCTTTCACCCCTCTCCTATACATCTCATCCCTATCCTGTCTCTGTATGGGACCTGTATGTCAACACCTTCATCTACCTCATACTGCAAACTAAGCCCCCGATCTCCATTCTCTTATTGTATGGGACCTGCGCAATAACCCCTTCACCTCTTCCCTCTGTGTAAGACCTGTACATTAATGTGCTGG
The DNA here is from genome assembly GCF_000935625.1 of Nanorana parkeri. NCBI lineage: Eukaryota > Metazoa > Chordata > Amphibia > Anura > Dicroglossidae > Nanorana > Nanorana parkeri. The sequence goes on along the minus strand of NW_017308309.1, from coordinate 16,967 downwards.
ATCTTATGCACCATAACCAAGCTCTGTGTTTTAACCCCCTTACTAACCAGCATGTTTTTTCAATGCCCAAAAAAAAAAAGTGTCAAAAAATAAGATCACCTTGGGATGTCTACTTTCCAAAAAGGGGTAATCCTGGGGCATTTGTAGTGTCCTGGCGCGTTCATACTAATGGAAACACAAGTCGGGTGAACTTGCGTATGAACACGACGATTGTGCTACACGTCGGGTATACGTGTGAGTAATTATTCCCCAGCCAATATTCATGGCTAACTCTAAAGTGATGACTGGGCTTTTATATTTTAATACATATATCATTTTATATATAATTGTATTTGTAAAATTTTGGGGTGTTATTTTTAAAAAAGTTTTATTTTATTATATTGGCCTGGAGTTTTTAAATTCAGATTTAAATCCATGAAACTAATTAAAATGTCTAATATATTACAAACAGTTATTTTAAATAAATAAAAAAAGTGGGAGGTCATTTTTGGTTTTGGCCTGACAAATTCTGCTGCAGGATATGCATTGCAGTGCCATTCATTCCAGTGGCACCCCACACGCACCTCCTTCCCGCAGTGCGATTGTAAAAATTGTGCATGCAGTTTTATTCTGAAGTAAAACTTTAAGTTTGTAACACAGCATTTGTGTATTTTATTTTAAATAAAAAGGTGGTATGTTTTGTTAGCCGATTAATCGAGAGAAAAAATTATCGTCCAACTAATCGATTATGAAAATGATCGTTAGTTGCAGCCCTAAACTTTGAGTGGACTACCACATAGGGTTCATTTATAAAGGAGAGCATACTGTATATCTCTATGCACTTTCCATTATGCACCAATATATTACAATCAGAGGTGGACAAATAAATATGGAATTCAGAAGCCAGTTTGTCCAATTCAGGAGCCAGCAGCAATTTTGTCAGGAGCCAGCAGCAATTTTGTCAGGAGCCAGCTCCATTGAGAACAGCTACTAGCGAAAACCTCAAAAGTTAGGTGTCAGCTGTAATTTTTAAGGAGCCTTGGCTACCTGGCTCTAGGGATTTGTCCAGCCCTGCATTACATTCACCGCAAGCCATTCTATGCAAAAAATTGGGCTGTTATTGGAGAAGAGCCAGTCACCTGACTTTGACATGATCGGGCTCTCCTCTCAGATTATTTTTGCCATTTACAGAACTTTGTGTTGTTCTCCAGAGTCCAAAGCACATTTGTAAGGTCCTGTGTGGAGCATTTGACCTGTTCCAAGCCACTTTTGCATCGTCATTGACTTGCATAGCAATGCATAACCTGCTTGAAGCAAAAGCCTGTCAACACAGGTTCTCAAGCACATTGTTGTGCTTTATCAAATGTGTGGGGCTTGGTATTTTAAAATTTCAAGAAAATGTTTCTTAACCCTTGCAGTGGGGCTACTCCTGTAACGCAAGGGTTAACTGCTCCTTTTTGGCTAGGTGCAAACATAACAGTTATACTCACCTGATCCCCTGATCCTTTGAGTGTTCACACTGCTCGATTCTCGTACGATCGCGGGATTTCGCCCGATTCTCGTACGAGAATCGAGCAGTGTATGGGCACCTTTAGACCGGCCTCTTCCCTTCCGCCTGTCTCCTCCTCCTCCTGGAATATCCCTCGGTGTCCTCATATCCTATACACTATATAGAGCATGATCATTCACTGGACCTTAGACCACTGCAGCAGAGGGGGAGTGAGGTGGAATGGACCGGTTAAGAATTATTTTGCTTGAAAGCAGCTGTACGGCCACGATGGAGCCACGCCACTGCTTTTAAAGTCCCAACTGGTACTCTAATAATAGCAATATGATAATACAAAATGTCCCTACAGACTGTCTATACAGCACCTGCTACCAATGGCAGCTATCATTAGACACAGTACTTGATATAGTCTGGTGAAAGTTATTTTTTAATTTTACAAGGTAACATTGTCCTACATAGTGGCCATTCATTGAGCACGTTCAACAAACACTGACTTCTGTAACGCTTCCGGAAAACAGTTCATTATCTTATTTATACTGTTTAAAAGCCATGAAGCCTGCAGCATCCAAACATGAAGTGTCCATATACTAAGCTGAACATGGAATGAGCTAGACAGATCGATGTTAATTATCTGACCGGCCTGGGTTACATTATGCGCTATTTAAACCATGTTTCCATAAAAGCCATCTTGTCTTATATATGTATTAAGCTACATAAGTCAATAAGAGTCTTTATTATTCTAACAACCACATGGCTATTGTCATGTACAGCTTCATAAACAGCCTGCTATTTGGTTGTTTGGTAATATCACTACAGTTTTGTGGAATAGAACTGAAAATTGCTTGTCTAGACCAGGGATAGGCAAACTCTGGCCCTCCAGCTGTGGTGGAACTACAAATCCCATTAGGCATTGCAACACTCTGGCAGCCACAGATATGACTTTCGGGGACAGTTTTATGATGGGATTTTTAGTTTCACCATAGCTGGAGAACCAGTGTTTGCAGGCTGCTGGTCTTCCCTTGGCTGCTGGTCTTGGTTGTAGCTGTCTAAAGACATCACATTGTGGTTCGATGGGCACAATCCAATCAGGAGAATATCTTGAGGGAGCACTGCAAGACAGATGATTTCAAGGAACAAAACACTAATCACAAGGGGAACCCAAACCAACCAGTCTGTCCTATTCCTCTCCTAAGAAGGGTCAGCCAAGAGACGTGCAGAGTGGTCCGTGATTGTGTACAGAGATTCAATAACTGCACCAGTGATTGAACACTGTGAAAAGTGTTCATTGTCTTATTTCTGTACACAGCTTATAGAACATCTCCATGTACAAAAAAGAAAAAAAAATGCTACTCTCGCAATGCAAGGGTTAACTGATTTTTTTTTTTTTGTCAAAGGGACCACAGTAAAAAACACCGGCAGCCTCTTCCATCCTAGGCCTGCTGATGTCATCACGTACAGTGCAGGACCCATAGCTCTGCATTAAAATTGAAAACAAAGAGGAACAATCCACTAGCTTAATCATAGGGGAAAGAGGCGAGCACGAAATGCTCAAGTAAGGTATCAAGAAAGGTATCAAGTAAATAAAAGTCCATTACAAAAAACCTAGGCAAAAACGAACAGTTAAGCCTTGAAGTGCAGGGGCCACCCCATTCAAACTGGAGATTAGCAAGTAAATGTTTACCAAACCATGGTAGAAGATATTAAAATCTTGAGTACACACACAATGCTTAAAGGAGAACTATGAGGTGAGTGATTTCCACTCATCCTCATAGTTCGAGCCGACTTGTGACAAAGAAGCTGTCACAGGTCAGCTCTATAGATCGGGAAGTGAGCGAACGCATACCGTCGCTTGCTCACTTTCCGATCATCTCCCTGCAGAGAGTGGTGACTGTCAGTCACGGCTCCCTGCAGGGATTCCCGCTTCGATCCTCCAGCGCTGACTGGAGGAAGGGCGAGAACAGCTGGCTCTGCCTCTAGCTGGATTGAAGCACACATGTACAGGATCTGACAAATATTCCAAAGACTTGATAGAGGAGGGAGAGGTACAGGACTTATTAGCAGGGAGGATGCCACCATCACTAAAAGTGGAGTTACACTTTAACCTAACATCTGAGTACAGATCCACATTATTCAAGATGTTCAAACTTCCCTTTCTACTTTCCAGGCATAAACAGTTGCCTAATAAAAAGGTAAAGTCAGCATTACACCTTTACTCGACTCACCTACTGAAAAGGAAAAACCGTAGCTGACAGTTTACTTCACCTCAGCAATTCTACGCAGACGACAGATGTCCCCAAGAAATGCTTTGTACAGTAAAAGTGCAACTTGTCTACCTCTGATGTGGCCCCTGGTAACTTATTCAGGAACCCAAGCAGTGTTTTACTGTTTACCATTACTTTGAAAAATGATTACATGAATACAATTCAAGCTCTTTCTCTGTGCCCTATTTAATGCTTCGTGTCAAATTGTTGGGACATTAGATTTTCGTGCGGCATTGATGAGCACCTATCAGATAACACAAGGTAAGGAACAACAGAGTTTAACCCTCTTTCACACCTGAGCGACATCGAATATGCGATTTTTGGACATTTTTACGTGAGTAAAATTATTATTATTATTATACAGGATTTATATGGCGCCAACAATTTGCTCAGCGCTTTACAAAATAGTGGAGACAGTACAGTTACAGTACAATACAGTTTGAGAACAATAGGGTTGGGAGGGCCCTGCTCATAGTCACATGTTTTTGCCAGCAGATAGTGAGTGACACACTGATGTGAATGGACAAACGCATGTAAAAATTTGCAAAAACGCAGCAAATGCATGTTTTTGAGCATTTCCATTAAATTCTATGAGGCCAAGAAGCGCAGAATCTGCCAAAAAAAAAAAGTTAATGTACTGTCTTCAAGGGACAAAACACTCAGATGTGAGCATGGCCATAAAAAATGAATGGGGGGGGGGTTGCGTTCATTTCGGGCAGAAAAAGGACTACAAAACACTCAGTGTGAATGAGGACTTAAGAAGGACATACACTTTGTTTTTTTACTTAATCAGCCCTGCATCTTCTCATACCAAGCATCTTTACATTTTTTGCAGCAATGGCAGATATTGCTTTTGGACAACAAATGTCTACTGAACTGGCCATTCTCTAGTTGATCACTATTGTTTTATCCTCCCCTGCTCCAAAGCCCAGACATGCACATTCGCCTGATAACCACAAGAAAGACCATTTGATTGGCAGCTCGTGCACATACTGCTGACTACCAAGTGTGTCAATATGCTACAGCATCCTACCTGTCATAGTAAAGCATATAGTAACTGCCTTGTACAACAAGCAAGCAAGCGGTTACCTAGCTTCGTAGTATCTTTTTAAAATTTCTGTCAAAGCTGTTGGGGCCTTTCGCACCAATGCACATTACATATGTTGGTGCACTGCGGTG
>NW_017308309.1:2927-12020 GCF_000935625.1 Nanorana parkeri | reverse complement strand
GCTGCAGTGCACATCCCAGTGTGCTGTTGCCAAAACTGCTGCAGGTCCGATTTATGGTCCATTATGGAGCATTAGGCAGCCCATTCAAATCATGAGCAAGCATTAAGCACACTATAACAGACCTGCCCTGGTATGAATAGGCTCCAAGAACCCAGTCACAAGTGCCTAAGCAGATAGTTCAGTTGCAGAATAAGTCATTTACCGTTGCTAAATAAATACCCTTCCCGGACTTATATACACAAAACTGTAAAACAAATCTATTTATCAAACAAAACTGTACTGTTTCCTTTTAGAAAGGCTCTTTTCAAGTGCACAGAGAAAGAAATATACTGACAACTGTTTACTAACAAACCATGTGATTACCATATAGTGATCACATGACTGAGCATCACACTGACTGGCTCTTGATCATTAGTAGAGACTGGGAGCTGTCAGTGACAAGTGTGGTCTCACAGCTAAGAGCTTGCAGCGTTGTTGTCACCTAGCAGACACATTGTAAGGTAGATTAATGTTCCAATCCACAGATTGGAGGCAGGAAGGGTCTAAAAAAAGTAACTAAAGAAAGAAATAGGTTGCCCATAACAACCATTACTGCTTTAGTTCTTAATAATACCACACAGACATTTCTTCCTACAGTAGCTTTGATGAGGCTCATCATGGAAAAACCTACTGAACATTTAAACAAGGATATAAAAATCACTCTTGCATGCAGGGCCCACAAAGTGTCATCATTGCCCGTTCATTTTAATTATTCCCAAAACAAGCTGCGCTCTTCTGCTCCACAAAGGATCCACAACCTGTGTTTCCCTACCACCTATAATAAGAGCGAACCACAAACAACTCTCATATATTTACACACATACATAACAACAGATGGTCACAACCTGCCCTCCACTCTTTCATAAAAAGGTGCTTACAACTTTCCCTACACTCGCTCACACGATGGGTGGTGATAACTTGCACTGCACTCTCTGCAGTGTGAGATCTAAGGCACTGCTGCCTCTGACTGTAGCCTCAGGAGATTGGAAGTGAGATTTGGTGATGTCACTAATGTGCTGCTCACTGTTCTACTTGCTGGAAGCTATGACATGAGGAAGTAAAGCCCTGCCTCTACCAAGATGGCCCCCTAGACACAGAGACAAAGTGCAGAACAAGGCATGGTAAGTCAGCAATGGGAAAGACTTGTAGCCTGTCATATGAAGCTAAAAAATGTACATGAGCTTCTTTTCAGGCAGAATCGTGCAATGTTTGGCACCAAAGACTTTAATGGGAGCTTTAAAAAAATCCATGTTAAAAGGAGAACTATGAGGTGAGTGATTTCCACTCACCTCATAGTTCTAGCCGACCTGTGACAATGAGACTGTCACAGGTCGGCTCAGTAGATCGGGAGGTGAGCGAACACATACCGGCGTTCACTCACCTCTCGATCCTGTCACAGCTCTCTGCCGTGACAGGGGGAGGGGCTGGATTCCCCTCTCCCCTCTGCCAGCACTGACTGGCGGAACGGACGGGGGAGGGGGCGGGTACAGCTGGCTCTGCCTCTAGATAGGCAGAGCCAGCTGTCACTTACGCAGCTGGGCGGACCTCGACGTCGAGGTCGGGAATCTGCTCCGGCTGCGGCATCTCAGTATACCGCGAGCTGTAGCTCGCGGTATACTGAGCTTAGGGTGACGGGAGGACGCTAGTTTGTGTCCTCCCGTTACCCTAAGGAGAACTATGGGGGAAAAGCCCTAACCCCATAGTTCTCTTTTAATGGGCTTTTCTTCAGTTGCACCCACTTTAAACTCTATTCTGCTCCTTTATTACAAGAAAAACACATGTACAAATGTGCAAAAACAGAAAACCTCAAAATCACCTGGCTGTGTTCATGCTTAGGTGTGAAAAGGGCCTAAAGAATACATTTTAATCCAGTTACAGATTGCTTAGAAATGGTGATGAAATATTCTCATCAATTGTACATTTTAAATGATCAAAACAGTGTCATGATCTCTTTAAAAGAGGCGGGGCCTTAATCTGGGTATACATGGTTACATTTTCTTTGTTAAACCTGCAGGCTGAATGAAGAAAATATAAGATTCCCCCATCAATGCTTATGGGTGTGGATGGGCGAATCCCCCACTGCTGTGCATTGTATTCCGACAGTGGCCTCCAGCTGCAAGCTCCATTCAGCTGAAGATTTTCCAACCTGCTTCTTCAATCAGCTGACTGGAGGATTCTGGACAGAAAGGTGCCGATATGGGCACCCACTGTGCAAATTTCGTCAGGCTCAACCAGAACTGGCTGAAATTTGCATAGTGTATAGTCTACTTTAGAACGAATCTCCCCAAAGTTGAATCTATTACAGGGGATTCCTGCACTTTGACTCGTATCTATTGCAGTTTTCTTAACAAAGCAGCAGGTGATCCACACACACAGGAAGCACGATTTCTGGCACAGTTTTGTATACAAACATTATCTGTGCTACATCATAGGCCTGGCTGTGCTTACTAGCAGGGGTGTTCAGATTCTCCACCACTTCACACCGATATATTTATCTGGTAGATAAACTAGTAATTCCCCAATGATAATGCGCATGTCTATGTGCTGCCCCCACATGTACACAACGCAACAGGCAGAAACCAATCAGGGCTGATTTCAAATGGAATCATAATAATAATGGAACTAAAATCAATGCGAGTAGAATTCATCATTCAGATAAAACAGGAAATCTACAGGAGCCTGCCCAGCATGTCACACCTGATCCCCAACAATCCCTACACATTCACTGCTGGCACTGATATCTCTGCTCCTCCCCAACATGCCCAATGCCAGGCACTAAACCTGGGACACAGACGGCAGTCAGTGCTCCCCTGGGACGCAGGCGTCAGTCAGTGCTCCCCTGGGACACAGAGACACAGACGTCAGTCAGTGCTCCCCTGGGACACAGAGACACAGACGTCAGTCAGTGCTCCCCTGGAACAGAGACACAGGCGTCAGTCAGTGCTCCCCTGGAACAGAGACACAGACGTCAGTCAGTGCTCCCCTGGAACAGAGACACAGAAGTCAGTCAGTGCTCCCCTGGAACAGAGACACAGAAGTCAGTCAGTGCTCCCCTGGAACAGAGACACAGAAGTCAGTCAGTGCTCCCCTGGAACAGAGACATCAGTGCTCCTCCTAGGCAAAGTCCTGCACTTGGTGCTCCTCTCAGACAATGACAGGCACTGTTCAGAACTGGGTGCTCCTTGCACACACTGACAGGCACTGGTGAGTACTGTCATCTCACCGGTTCTCCTGGATCCACTTCATCATGGCCAGCACCTCGGGCAGCTGTGCGGGGTCGGGCGGCGCCCCCTGCGGATAGAACTGGTCGGGGAAGTTGCGGTTGAGGTCCAGGTGTCGGGCATTCTCCCTGCCCCCGTTTTGCCCCCGGCAGTCCCCCTCCTGGGCCCGGTGAAAGCCGTCCGGATTTAGACTGGGCAGGATGTAGATGTCGGTGGTGTTGATGAGCCGGGTGATGCGGGGGTCCTTGCCATAGGCCTCCAGCAGGTACTGGATGAGGTAGATGAGCACCTGGCGGGACACCGTCTCATCGCCGTGCATGTTCCCCACATACTTGAACTGCGGCCGCTCCGGCGGGGCAGTTTGGAGGTCAGCGGTGATCCTCATCACCCACAGCTCCCGAGACTCCACAGACATGCCGATACTGAAGAGCTGGCACAGCTCCGGGTACGCCCGGGTGAAAGACTGAAGGCGCTCGGTGAGAGCCTCATGGTTGTAGTAGCGGTCGTACTTCTCCGTGTTGTCCCCTATTTCCTTCTTTATAGAAACCGCGAAGAGCGGGGAGACCGCCAGGGTCAGGACGAAGAATGACAGACAGCACCTGAGACTGAACATTCTGCTCCAGCCACTCTCGCCAGCTGCCACCATCTCCGTCACTCCAGCCTCCCTACTTCCTGCCTTCACCTAGCAACCGTCCCACTCACTTGGAGACTTCCATTTCCGGTACACATGCCCCACTTCCGGCCTGACTGACACGCGTGACGTTCATGCCTGTTGTTCTGTGCCCCACTTCCGTCTCCATGATGGACCTCACTGTGTTAGTGATGAAAGCATGAGCTTTCAGGGGTGGGCAGCCTCGGCACTCCAGTTGTTGTAGAACCATAAGTCCCATAAGGCATTGCAAGACTGCGGCAGCCAGAGGCAAGACTTCTTAAGTCATGATGGGATTTGTATTTTCATCACAGCTGGAATGCCCTGGTTGCCTAACCCTGAGTTTTGTTAAACTGGATGAAGTGTTCTAGGGAAATTGTGCAATTCATCGAGCATGACCTAAAATCTGATCTCATAGCAGGGTGGATGACCGCTCACTATTCTGAAGTAATCACTTTTGTAGGGATGCACCGATACTTTTTGAGTACCAATGCCGATACTTGGCATTTTCAGGAGAAGTACCAAGGTTGCAGCGGTTGCAGCTGGGACCTGGCTCTGGTGCTCCACCACTGTCCTGAAATCATTAGTCGATATTGTTTTAGAAAAACTCACATGACAATGAACAAAAATGTATCAGTACTCGTACTTGTAAGTACTTGGGCAAGTATCAGTACTCGCAAAACTGGTATCGGTGCATCCCTTTATTTATATTTATAAAAACAAAACCGTACATTAAAACAGAGATGTACTAATCCCAGGAGCTCTGTGTGCTCCTTACAAATGACAGCTGCCTCCTAACTTTTGAATTCTTCTCTAGTCTAGTCTTGGAGCTCGAAAAGTATCGGTACTTGTATTTGTACCGAGTATTGTAATTGGTATCGGTGCATCCCTACTTTTAAGCAGTTTTCAATGACAGAAACAACAGATCATGAAAACCTACCAGCAACATTTTAGATCTCTTTGTGGCATTCATATGAAGTGTTACCGGTAGTGGTAGGTTGAAGACATCCAGTTATTATTATTATTACACAGGATTTATATAGCGCCAACAGTTTGCGCAGCGCTTTACAACATAGGGAAGACATTACAATCACAATACAAATCAAGACCAGATGGTAAGGAGGGCCCTGCCCGTGAGGGCTTACAATCTAAAATTGTGTGATAAAAACCTGGTGATGTGTGATAAAAACCAAAATGATCAGAAAACAAATCTGAGGAATGGGCTGCAGGGATTTTTTTTTAATGATTCTGTAGATCGATGGACTCGGAATCTAGGTAGAATCTGAGATGTTTGTGAGAATAAATAAAATTACAAGCGTGTCTGTTCATTGGCGGACAGAGATGTAGAATTAATGGAAAAGTAGAAATCAGACAACCCAAATCTGACAGCTTGGTTGTATTTGGTTTTGACAGGAGACAGTACTGTCAGTACATGTTTGTATGTCAAAATAGCCCCCATTCGCACCAGAAGAGTGACAACACGCATCATGAAGAATCCCATTATTTCCAATGGTGCCTCTTCACAACTGAACTGTCCATTGGATTAAACAGAACTGCTCAAGCCTTAAAACGCCTGAAAAATGTGCAGAAAAAGTTAAAAAAAAAAGGCTATAAAATAACCAGAGAACACTGAAGTGTGAATGGGGACTGAGACATCACCAATAGGGTGAGCTCAGGTTCGGACTGAACCCGGCATTCCCTGCCCTGCAGATAAACAAAGGGGGCGGGGTGATTTTTGCTGCCATCATTGACCTCATATGGTCCCATGGCCATATTAGGTAATGCCATTGACCAAATATAGCGATGTGGCCATATAAGGTCAATGAGGTCACTGCATCCCATTACTTTGCTTACTTGCAGCTGCGGGTGGGGCAATCCTGGGCGGCAGTGGAAGGAGCTTCCTTTCGTGTTCAGAGGAGCTTAGGTGCACACCGGGTTCAGTCTGAACTTGAGCTCATCCCTAGTCACCAGTCATAACATCCTATATTCATATTTTGTTTTTCCCAGTTTGTTATTCCTCAGTTAGTCTGTGACTCTGGAATGCACCTGGATCCCAGGTAGTATTGTCACCTTTTCTTTGGAAATCTACCAGCCTTATGGTTGTTTTTTTCCTTTTATTAACATTGGCAATAAATTGAGTTAGTACTGGTCCTAATCCCGGGTCCACATTATGAATTGGGCCAGGCCATGCATTTAGCATTTACAGAGAGTGGTCAGAAATCCTGTTCAGACAGAAATAAGCAGGCTGCCATACTGACCTCTCCTTCTAAAAATGCTGTTTGACCGGCAGCCACCATGCCTATCCAATATATTTCTGAGCTGCTGCCCAGAAGAAGTCTGCAGATCAGCAGGTCTGTTGTTATAATCTGCATGCTTGTGTCTCCCATACACTTTCGGGGGTGTGGAAATTAAAAAACAAAAAAAATACTTGTCCAAGGACTAAATCTACTAAATAATTTAAACCAAAACCATATTTAACCCTGCTCATTGGTCAGTGTGGTCACAATTTGCAAGCGAAATGGCCAGATTTGAAGGGATTATTCAAATTTCCCAAATTACTTGGGAAAGCAAACTTACCCTTTAATGCACATTCAGGGGAATTTATCAAAACTGGAGCAGACAAAATCTGAATCAGTTGTGCCCTGACAACCAATCAGCTTCTCTCTTCAGTTTGTTCAGTTAAGATTTTAAAATAAGAGATAGAAGCTGATTGGTTGTCATGGACAACTGCTAAAGATTCTGCCTGCTCCAGTTTTGATAAATACCCTTGATAATACAGAGCGCTGCTGCCTGGCTACCACAATATGGCATACAATGGAATGGGGGCAGCACTCAGCACACACACACAATGCCCTACACGTGTTTATTTGCATGCAGATGGCGGGGGCAGCGGGTTTGGTTTAATTTTGTTTATTTGATTCATTTTTATTTTTTATCACTTTTAATATTTTTATTTTATTTTTACTTTTTAATCACTTTTTAATTTTTTTTATTTTATTTTTTACACTTAACTTTATTGCTATTCCACAGGGGCTAACAGGTACCTATGTGATAGCATTTGAAGGTGACAGGTTCTTTTTATGGAGCCTGCCCACCAATACGGAGGATCAAGCACAGCATCTGTGCAGCCTGGCTTGTGTCAGCTGAGACAGGAAGCACTGCGAGTACGATGCCCCTGTCTCAATGATGGCACGGTGTAGATCATAGAACAGACGTTCTCCGGTCTGCTCCCCACTCTCCATCCTTAAACCATTGCCAGGCAGGGGAGATGAACAAGCAGGCTGCTACAAATGATCACTTGCACAAAACGTGTGGTGGGTTCGCTGCTCTACATTCAGCCCTGCTTGCCTTCAGCAGGGCTAAATGTGCAGAAAATACACCTGCCCAGCGCCTGGAACTGCATGTCCCGGGTATCGGGCGATAAGAATCCCACACCCTTGACATTACATACTCCCCACCCCCCATTCTCAGATATCTGCCTGTCTATGTCCAAACCAGCAATGTGAATCTTATTTTCTGATATGACCTGTTTAGCAATCCATTACAGTCTGTTTTAATTCCCTTCCCTAAATGTTGGTTTCGTAGCTTGTAGTACAAATGTAACTGGAATCTTGCTGCAACAGGCAATACCTCCACTGGGCATTGTACTGTTATAATAAATAAGAACTTCAAGAGGTTTCCCAGTAAATAAAAGTTGTAAATCTGATCTATCAGTGTAGTAACAGCACAGTGGTGTAGTGGTTAGCACTTCTGCCTCGCAGCACTGGGGTTCCCTGGTTTAAATTCTGGCCAGTCTACTACCTGCATGGAGTTGCATGTGCTTTCGTGGGTTTCCTCCCACACTCCAAAGACATGCTGGTAGGTTTATTGGCTCCTGTCTAAATTGGCCCTGTATGTATTAGATAGGGTTTGTAATGTAATGTAGCTGACACTCAAGTTGAGATCAGTACCATTGTATTCTGGCCAGTCTACTACCTGCATGGAGTTGCATGTGCTTTCGTGGGTTTCCTCCCACACTCCAAAGACATGCTGGTAGGTTTATTGGCTCCTGTCTAAATTGGCCCTGTATGTATTAGATAGGGTTTGTAATGTAATGTAGCTGACACTCAAGTTGAGATCAGTACCATTGATAAGTCTCATGATCCTGCCGGTCTGCTTCCTATTATAAAGTTGCAGTCTCGGGCTCAAATTCATAACTTATGACTCTTCCATATTTTTTGCCATTGAATCAAATACAGAGATGTGTCGACTAGCCACCAGAGCAGGGGTGGGCAAACTCCGGCCCTCCAGCTGTGGTGAAACTACAAACCCCATCATGTATCTGTCTCTGGGAGTCATGCCTGCGGCTGTTAGAATCTTGCAATGCCTCATGGGATTTGTAGTTCCATAGCAGCTGGAGGGCTGGAGTTTGCCCGCCCCTGCTCTAGAGGGAGTGCTTAGTGGCTCAGTTCAATTTGTTTCAATACGTGCTAACATGATGATTCAAATGGATGTAATCAAAATATTGAAAATAATATACCTTTCCTTTAAAGCTCATCTGCAGGCATGATTTCTTTTATTGCTCCCCATTCTTGTCAGTCACTGCATGCATGCATCAGGAATAAAGTTCCCCCTACCATTCACCAGAGCCCAGAAATGTTTGTTATAATGGCATCGTTAGTTACTGGTCCAAAGTACTGCTCGTATAGACTCCTGGGTTCCGGGGAGCACTCTGTTACATCCTGTGCACATAGGGTACCCCTAAGAACTACATCCCTCAAGAGCCTTCAGCCGGTGATCGATCAAAACTACGAACTTATCGAGTTGTGGAACCGCATTACTACCGGTTTCCTCACAACTACGAGGTTTTTACACAAAACATGTTGTGCACGAGCGCCATCCACGGCATTGCTCTATAGACATAGACCACAGCAATAAAGTAATAAAATGATGTAGGATGACAGTAAGCCAGCGCGTTCTTTATCTCAGGTGCCCCACTCAAGCGGCGGCCATATTGAGTGGGGCACCGGAGATAAAGAACGTGCTGGCTTACTGTCATCCTACATCATTTTATTACTTTATTGCTGTGGTCTATGTCTATAGGGCAATGCCGTGGATGGCGCTCGTGCACAACATGTTTTGTGTAAAAACCTCGTAGTTCTGAGGAAACCGGAAGTAATGCGGTCCCACAACTCGATAAGTTCG
>NW_017308309.1:0-2053 GCF_000935625.1 Nanorana parkeri | reverse complement strand
ATTACATGCGGTTAGAAAACACTCTCCCTGAATGCACAATCATTGCGTCCAGGGAGAGTTATTGATTCCTAACCGAATGTAATCATATCACGTATCATTACATGCGGTGTGCAGGCGTTTACATGGAGCTGCTGTCACCTGATCATTAACTTAGGTGACAGCTGCCACTTGTAAACGCCAATTTAGGGATTTCTGCTGCAGGAAAATGCAAGTTCCTGATGCAGAAATCCCTAAATGCACCTAAAGATAGATGCGTGAGTGTCGTCTAATACACTTCTGCTAGCACCTATTCAGAGCCCCCCCCCGGCACCTATTCAGAGCCCCCTCCCCCCCCCGGCACCTATTCAGAGCCCCCTCTCCTGCTCACCTTGTTGCAGGGAGGAGGCTGCGAGGCGGCACGTCTGTCCCGGTCTGTCGGCGATTGATTGATGAGGTCTGCTGCAGACCTCATCAATAGATCCTGCACAATCCTTTCGGCCAGCGTTCACTGAAAGAGCGCTGGCCGAAAGGATCCGGGTGCCGGCGCAGACTCCGCTACAGAGTCTGCATCCGACAGAGATGCAGACTGTGTAGCTGTGAGGGGTCAGACAATGACAGTGTGAGGGATCAGACAGTGACGGTGTGAGGGGTCAGACAGTGACGGTGTGAGGGGTCAGACAGTGATGGTGTGAGGGGTCAGACAGTGACGGTGTGAGGGGTCAGACAGTTAACCCTTGCTATGGGGCTACCCAGGGAAAACAAGGGTTAACTGCTCATTTGTGTCTAGGGCTGAAGTAAAAAAAAAAGTTATAGTCTGCTGAATCCCTGAAACAGCAGAGCTCCATCCAATCTCTGTCTTCCTCCGCTGCAGTAGTGGTATGTCCCCCAGCATTCTCACATCCAGTACACTTGATGACTTGAGGATTCCAAGACCGCTGCAACAGAGGGGGAGAGACGCTGGAAAGACTGGTCTAACAGCAAGCCGCCTCCAAGGATCGGGTGAGTATAACTTTTGTTTTCATCCCTGGACACAAGCAAGCAGGTAATGTGACTGTGCTTCATGTTACACCCTAGATATGGATTTAACAAGAAACATGCTCCAAGAGGGGGAGTATGTTTGTATTTAAAATCAATGTCTTTCTGCCACTAGGTCACTGACAAATGACAGCAACGAGGTTGTGTGCAGCAGGACTGCTTCTAAACCCATTCTCAGTATTTGTAAGCAAGTAGCACTGAGGCTGTGATTGTGAGCAGCACTCCTACACACAGTCGCAGTTTTCTTCATTTACATATGCTGAGGCAGGGTTCAAGAGATGATCTCTGAACAGACTTGGTGCTGCCATTTAAGGCCCCGTTCACATATAGCGACTTATCGCGCGATTTCCGTCGCGATATCGCGCATTTTTGCAGCGCGATATCACGAGAAGTCGCCGGCCAATGCTATTCAATGGAGCTGTCTTAACTCCATGTCGCTTGTCGCGGTTGCAAGTCGCTTCTACCGGACCCTTTTTTCGGCGGATTTTGCGCGATTTTGCTTTTTTTCTACGGAGCCCGACGGAGAAGGTCGTGCTACCGTCGCTGGATCGTCGCTGGAACGTCGCCCCGAAAGTCGCGCTATCCCGGCCGCTGCAAAGGTATGTCGCTATATGTGAACGGGGCCTTACACCTGACATAGCGGCTGGAAGAGGAGCAGCAGAAGACTTCCGGGATGAGAACAATAGATTCCTCTAATCCTTTTGTAACTTTATTTCGGCAGGGTACTGGAAGTGTGTACCTACCAGGTTAAATGATCCATAGTACACACTTCCAGTACGCTGCGGTAATAGAGTTACAATTCTCCCCTGCTAACATGAATAGATTAAATGATCCCAGAGGCAGATGCATGATCGGATTTGTAGTTTTAAGACCGCTGTGTGAAAGCAAATACAAATGTTTTATTGTTCTAAAACAGTCTTAAACTACTTCATAATCATAAAGAAATTGTCCTAAAATCATTAGTCTGCATTGTGTTTTTTTAAATGTCACCAGTCCCGTTAAGAAAAAGTATTGGTAATTGGTATTGGCAAGTACATGA